>NC_056725.1:1940636349-1940863849 GCF_019279795.1 Protopterus annectens | reverse complement strand
TTGTTATATCTAATTAAGTAATCCCCTCTGTATAGTGTCTTTTACAGATATAAATCCAAGATAGAACATATGTTATGGCTTTTAATGGACAAACGCCTATTTGGGAAGTGCTGTCTATGTGTGTTTTTTTTTTTTTATTATATAACTAAATGTTGGTCTATGGATTTAAAAAAGAAATGAAATAACTATGGTTTTGATGTGTTGATAATCTTTTAAATTACTTCAAATGTTTTGGCTATGTTGTTTTCTGAAAAGGACATACATGGTTTTTACACTGTTAATTTGCTTGGTTGGGGCCCACGAGGCTCATAACCATTATTTTTCCTGTAAAGAGAGGGGGGAAAGAAAGAAAAAAAGGCGTGTTAACGTATTATAACTGATTTTTCCCACGGATTACATCTAAGAGACTATTTTACTCAATAATTACCTTGCAACGATCATTTGCGAGCTTCAGCTGTTCCCAGACCCTGTAGCCAGCTAAGAAATCTTCTCCATATCATTTCTTCGCATTTTCGAATATGCGAAGCACCCAGATGACGTCAGCGCTAATGGGCAAATGTATACAGGAAGTGGAAAGCTCGGCAGAGGCCGAGAAGTGACTGCAGTCATTTATTTTAAATAATATCAAGCACGACAACTCAAAGTATTGAATTAAAGGTCGCTTGTAATTTAAAAATAAATGTTAACGAAGGAGCAGCTATTCTTTATTCCCTGGACCTATAAACTGCATAATTAACGGGAAAAGAGGACTAAAAGTGAGTAATTGTAAATGTAATATCAGCTTACAGAATATTATCTGCAACACTCACATGTAATGTCACTTTTGCTGCCAGATGTTTACACGCTTAGTTAATATAGTTTTAATAATAACTCAATAAGGTATTTAGTTGAAGCTAACTCAGATGTAATGATTTATGCTGACAGCTTTGAGCAGTGAATAGAGAACTATTTAATGGATTTCTAGTTAGCTCCTTTCAATCTAACTGAAGTGTGTGCATATCTCTTTGAATAACATGTACTGATGTTTTGAAGCATTGAAAATTCTTATTGACTGTGGCAGATTTAATTACCTCACACAGAAGCAAGAAATATTTCATTTATCTGTAGTATTTCTGTATCTCTAACACCTATCAGGTTACACCTGCTAGAAAACATATTGTAATAGATCAAATGGCAATGCTTCTATCCATTACAATATATTTGCTGTTTATCTAAAGCCCCCCCCTTCCCCCCATCTCCTCTTTCACATACATACATATATTTGCAGGAAAGGAGACACAACATGATTAATGAATTTATATGTGAAAAGTTACAATACTTATGTTAACATAATAGAGCTAAGAAATCTGTTTCTGACTGTATAAAACCTTGTTTGAAGAAAATTATCAATATGAAATAGTTAAATAACTGTTGATAGATATTATCTTACTATACTGTGTTAAGTGCGGTTAAATATTAATTAGTCAGTATAGACAGTCTTATATTATCCTTATGATATATATTAGAGACTTGCTAATAGTTTTTTCTATATTTTATAAATACACAATAATTTACATTGTATTTCATTTTCTCGATCAACATATTATATAAGATGAAATATATTATGTTAAATTTTAATAGGTTTAAGTTAAAATAATCTCCAGTTTTATATCTAATCACTATTACTTAATACATATTACTGGTGGTAGTTGTGTTCTGTTGCTACTGTTTAAGGGTTTGATCTCAGTGGCAAATGTCATTGAGACAGGGAGTTTATAACTCCAGGCGGGGAGCTATATTGTGTTTTTATAATCTGAAATGTATGTTCATTGTTAAAAAACAGTTTCTTTTGACATCCATTTTAATCTATCCAAATAGAATTATAAGTTACAATGCTTATAATATATGTGTTTCCCACAATGAATTAATGTGTAGTACTTGCAGAATGAACAAGTCTTTGGTTGGAAAGAGATTCTCAAATTAGTCATATAGTATTGACATGTTATTAATTAATCACACACTCATACCTACATAACATGACTATATTAAAAGGCATATCGATTAATATAAATGGTCTAAATAACCCTATTAAAAGAGGTAGTTTGTTTAAATATCTAGCCCTACATAAACCAAACATAATTTTTTTACAGGAAACTCATTTAATAAGAGATAATATTAAGTTCTTGAACACAAATAAATATACAGTCATCGCAAGCTCAGTATATACAAAAAAGAAAAGGGGGGTTGCAAATTTTATGGAACAAATCGCTTCCTTCACCAAGAATAATTAAAACATATCAAAATAACAAAGGATTATGTTTAGCCATAATTGAAATAAACAAAAAAATATATACATTAATAAATAATTATTGGTTACCGGGAATAGGTACTAATACTATCAAGCAGCTTTTATCCCAAGTAATATCTCAGTCTGAGGGAAATATTATCTTGGCAGGGGACTTCAATTGTATCTTAGATTTAAAAGATACAATTACTTTAGCAAGTAGAAAAATTACCCCTCAAGCAAAACAATTAATAAAATTTATAGACTCCTACTTGCTCAAAGATATATTTGACTTCACAGATCATAGCTCTCTACAATACACATTTTATTCCAATAGACACAAATCATATTCCAGAATTGATAGAATACCGTTCTCCACACAAATTATAATTGATTTAAATAACAGAAAAATCATTTCTTGTCCAATCTCCGATCATAATTCTATTATATTTGAATTAAATATTAACAACATTCCCAATACACAAATAAAAAGAATACCTGCATATCTTACCCAACTTAAAGATTTTCAGTCATTTTTAAAAGAAGAAATACAAAATTTTATAGACAGAAAACTCAGCATCTAATACCCATGCCATATATGTTTGGGATGCACTAAAAGCTTACCTATATGGACAAATTAACAAGTGGTATTACAATAAAAGGAAAACATGGGATAAAGATATGGAAACATTACAGAACAAACTTGATGTATTGCATCTCAGAAATAGAGACAATCTCACTTCTAAAACATTATGGAGGAAATAAGCAAATTAAATGAAGAATATAGAAACATACTACATCACAAGATAATGATTACATTAGAAAAACATAAATTTCTTGCTTATTCATTAAATCCTAAACATTTAACTAATCTCAAAAATAAAACTAAAAGAATGAACAAACATAATCATATCAAAGAAATATACTCCTTGAGGAAAAAGAAAGAAGTATATAGTATACAAGATATAACAGAAGAATTTAGAAGCCACTTTCATACACAAAATCTATCGACACATAATATAGAAAGTAAAGACAACATAAAGCATTTTATTAATAAAAACCTTCATAATAAACAACAAATAGAACTAATTGATAAACAAATCACCTTAGCTGACATACAAACTCAAATTAATAAGCTTAAACAAAAGAAGGCACCTGGAAATGATGGTATCATACCAGAAATATACAAAGCTATACCCAAATCAGCTATTTCATTACTTCATAAAGTATATAGCACAGCTCAAAACAACTTCATAATACCTCCGTCATGGAAATATCCACTCATGTCACCCATCTTAAAACTTAACAAGGACCTTAAATATTGTTCCTCTTACAGACCTATATCTTTATTAAATACTGATTTTAAGATGTTTATGAACATATTCACTGAAAGACTAAAAAAGTTTTTACCCAATTAATAGATGAGGATCGGACAGGTTTTGTAGTCAATAGAAACACTTATGACAATATAAAACAAACATTAGCACTTATTGATTTCTCACAAAAGGAAAAAAAGAACCTAACTTTAATTAGTCTGGACATAAATGCCACTTTTGATTCAATTAATTGGGATTGCTTGTTCACATTATTAGAATGTTTACATTTTTCATATAATTTTATTAATCTGCTAAAACACCTATATGACGGTACTTTTGCATATATCAAGTTAGGTTCATATACTTCAGATAAAATTCCTATCATAAAAGGCACCAAGCAAGGTTGCCCACTATCTCCATTGTTGTTTACAATGATAATGGAACCGTGGGCTAACGATATTAGGAACAATAAGAAAACAGAGGGTTTAGAGTTTCAAAAAGATATAACAGCTAAAATTCAATTATTTGCAGATGATGTTCTCATCTCTACAAAAGGAAATGACTCTTCAATATCAGCTCTATTTGATTCGATTAAAACTTTTCAAAAGATGTCTGGGCTGTCTTTTAATGACAAGAAAACTAAAATACTACCCATATACTCAAATACAAATGACAAATCTACCTATAACACTCAGCAATTAACTAATATAGATCAAATTACATATTTAGGAATAACTCTAGCTAAAAACATTAAAACAATAATACAACTAAACTATAATAAGTGTTTTGAAAATATTCAAAATCTATTTTTAAAATAGAATACAATAACTTTCACTAAAGAAGAAAGATTAATTATTATTAAAATGATTATTCTACCCAAAATATTATATATTATACAATCTGTTCAAATACTCCCTTCAAAAAATGTATTAATAAGTTAAATACTTTAATATTAAAATTGTTTTGGTCTGGGACAAAACCAAGAATATCAATTAATCAACATCAAAACAGTTGGAACAATGGTGGGATAGCATTTCCAGATCTAAACCTTTACTCTTTTTTCCTCAATAATCAAAACAGTTACACAACTTTTAGATACTACATACTCAGCTAAGTGGAAATTGCTATGTGTATCATCAGCAATACAGCTAATATCAAGACTGTCTACACAGAAATTATAAATAATAAGTAACCCTATTTTATGGATACTAAAAGATTGTTTTACTATACACATAACTCTCAATCATACTACTAGCTACATTCATAGTATTATAACAAATTTTAAAAATTTCATATATAAACACCCCAGATACAAAGAATGCTTCTTCTTATTATTCCCCATAGCATTCACACAATAATCTGTTAGAACTTCAGACATACATAAAATTACCATATTTAAACATAATGATCTTAAGTTTTGGTTCCAACTAACATCTGGATGTAAAACCAAATCAGTTGAATACATAATACAGGAATATCAAATAGACAATACAATGTGGCTGGATATGCAAACACTTTTACTAACTCTAGCTAATAAATTAGAATTGATCTCATCAATTACTAAACACAAATCTAGTACTTTACTATACCATTTTCAATCAATCTTACTTCATAAACATACCTATTCTGGAAAACTTTCTTTTATTTATAATAATAATCTTCCAACTGATCTAGATAAAGCAAACATCTTACAATCAGCAGGGAAAACTACTTTATCTTTGAATTGGAAATTATACACATGGAGATATATAAACAGATCATTCTATACTCCTCAATTAATGAATAAACTAAACAAAAAATTATCTGTAATAAATGCAAATCAGATATAGACATAAATTGGGCACATATGTTTTACGAATACCATACCTTAAATACTTTTTGGGGAAAAATAAATGACTTACTACAGGCACTTTATTCAGACAATTTCACATTAAATAAATCTCTGGTGATATTTAATACTCCTGTTTCACAATGTGTCAGAAAAATAAAGTATCCACTATTATGGGCAATACTGGTGGTAGCCAGAAAGACCATAACAAACAATTGGATTTCAGAATCTCCTCCTTCATTTTCTGAGTTCATGAATTTGTTAAATGTAGTATGCCAACTGCAATTAAAAACTATAAACTCAAGGACAATTAAAAAAACATACAATCATCAATTGCGGGTACATTTGCAAAATTTGTTGAAGAAGAACGAATCTCTATAACATATTACATCAGTTTGTTTCTTTCATAATGACTATATACATTATAAACAGATAATAACACATTGTAAATATATTAATGGATGTCTATGTAAATACTTTAGTTGGTTCAGTTCTGTTAGTTTGGTATATATCAAATATGTAAATTATATATATTTTAAAGCTTTTAGGTTACAGTTTTACTATGATTTCATGTGATTGTTTATAATTTTGAAATGATTAAAATCAATAAAATTGTTTTGAAAAAAAAAACAAAAAATAAAATCATAACTTCAGTTCAAAGCCACTCTCAGGATACTCTTTTTTCATGCAAGTACATTCTTTACTAAAGCCGTGTTCAGCAGAAATGTAGGCAAATAATCTAGGCCACCAGATTAAATTGTTAACTCTATTTTAACATAAAATACACAAAAAATTGATAAGTGGAATGTGTAGGGTCTGTTTTATGTCTTGTTCTTGGAAGCATGGTTCATTGTGACCAATGGCTTCTCCACTGATCCAGTCATCACAGGTGTCATTCCGTAGGCTTACTAGACCCCCACATATTCTACTTGTTTGTGTGTGTGTGTGTGTGTGTGTGTGTGTGTGTGTGTGTGTGTGTGTGTGTGTGTGTGTGTGTGTGTGATAGATATTCGATTTCTAACCCACCCAGCATGAATTGGATGATAATGCAGTTCTTTGCACTCATTCAAGTTGTACATCCTTCAAAATAGAGATGACTGCTTAATATTTAATTCTAAGTGTGATATTTTTCTTTTGAACAGGTGAGGAAACATTTATGGTTGACCTTTTTAAAAATTCTGGTTAAATTAACTTTTGCAGTTTTAGTTGTTTAATTTGATGTAGTGTGGGAGTTCCCATTAAGTAAATATGTTTTGACTCTTATTTTGTGGCATTATCGTTTGAAACAGATGATGCCTTAGAGAGTAATAATATAGTGGTACATCATGGCATAGAGTGAGTAATTTATGTTTTATCCATGGTAAGGCTGTTGTTTGGGGACTCAGGATGTGGTTCAGGACTAATCTATAGCCTGAGTAACTGTACGACTTATGTAGGTCACACAGGGCATTCCTTTTGTACAATAGAATTTTTTAAAATGAAATGTCATAGCAGCTCTCTGTAACTCAAAGTCCATTGCTGTTCTCTTCTGAGGCATTTCAGCAGGAATCCACCCATCCATCCATCCATATCCCCTTTTCCCATTTTTGCACATAGGGTCATGGTGTCACTTCAGCAGTACAAGTCATCTAGAGACAGGGTTAATACAACTGAGTGGCTGGACTTGCAGCAGTAGTTTGTACCACACACTCACACGTGCACTCACACCTGTGGCCAATTTAGAGCATCCAGTCCACCTACTGCATTTCTTAGGAATGTGGGAGGAAACTAGAACACTTGGTGGAAACCCACTCAAACACAGGGACAACATGTAGACTTCATGGAGAATGGCTTAAAGAAACACTACACATATGCACATCCATGTATTTGACTTTTAATTCACAGTGCAGTGATCGTGCAAATACAGTGTACTTGCAGCCATCTGTAATAACAAGAACAAAATGGGAATCTTTGTAAATTGCAAGAGTGCTCATTTTAGTAAATTTAAAGAATGTTCAACAGTAGTAAAATTAAACGTGCTTTGGAGTCCTTTGAACTGAAACTGTACTTTTAGGCAAAAGTAGTGTTATATTAGTTTATCTGTTAAGTGGCCAGAAGTGGCAGCCACGAGTAATATAGCATTCCGTAACTGTAGTGATTTGGTGTTTACTAGGCTAACAACCACAGGGGCCTTTTTAAGCCTAATCATGCAGTTAACAGACTAGTTATTAGTGTACTGTACAAATGATTGTACCTCCTCCATGGAGTAAAGTATACTCCAGTGGAAGGTAAAACCTGGCCATAGTATTTAACTCCCTCAACCCCCTCCACTCTAGGTGCAGTTCTTTACTTCTTGTACTTACAGATGATATGCCAGCTGTTTAATCAGCCTAAAAAAAGACAGGCATTGGGTGGCTTACTGAATAAATTAAGGAAATATGTTTATTAAATGGAGGTTCTCTGTCAGATTACAATGCACATATGCATTTTACTTGCAATGTCCTTGTGCAGACTGATACTGAGAAGCTGTTGAAAACTCTTGAGTTTATAGTAGTTGACATTAAGGCAACACTGGATTAACGTTTGCTGCTACAGTCAGCTTTTTCTAATATTAGACATTGGAGGATTTGACAGAAGAGCAAGGCAGGCTTCAAACCAATGACTCACCAGAAAAGATATTAGAAGATAGAAGCCACCCAGTTTTGGACCTTTGAGTGTGCTATGTTGTATTTTATGTAAAATGTCTTCATTGGAGATGAGAAGGGTGGCCTAATGGTTAAGATGTTTGCCTTACAAACACAAGGTGCAAGGTTTGAGTCTCACAAGGGATAGTTGGCTAAGCTTAAAATGGCTTGCAAGGGCAGTTAGCTTAGTATGAACCTATGGACTAAACCTATGAACCTATTATGCTTAGGAATGCAGTGATAAACTTGTGACCTTTGTGGAGCTTATTATTGAGCTTTTTGTGGTAGGGGATCTGTGAACAATTTACAGTGTGCTCCTCATTATCTGCTTTAGCCACTGTACATTCCCTTTGAGTATGGCTTCACTCATCCTGTAACTTTCCATTAACTACTTTAATTTTCCTTTGTTTATTCTCCATTCTCTTTACTTACACCTTGTTTAGTAATTTTTGGATTCAGACACATGAATGCAGCATGCTGTTTTGAAGTAATACCCATCTTTTGTATGCGCTTGTACATATTTTCATGTTTTGTAAGCATTTTCCACTGAATAATTTCTGATGCATCATATTAAAGTTTTGGTATAAGGCTGAAAAGTATCACTGGATGAGCCTACTTACATGGGTAACAGTTAGCATTCAATAAATAAATAAAACATTTATCAAGGGACAGATTTGCATTATAGCTGTCTCAAGTGACAGCAACTTCAAGGCCTGTATAGCATCACAGAAAATAAATACTACAGATATTGGCAGAAAGGAGCCTCAGGAAGTCCTTTGAAGGAGTCAAAACAAAGGCATAAGGACATCGGGCACGTGACCAGACAGTTTCGCTTTCTCCACTTCATAGCCTGCAAGTTTTCCTTCTTCTAACAAATGACTGGCCTCTGCTGGTGATGCATAAGTTGGCGAGAGTAGTGTTTCCCTGCGACCACCTTTGGAATGAGTTTGGGTATTTGAACTCTGCCCCTGCTTCTCTTGAACATTCCACCATTGTTTAACAACTCATGAAAAGAGGCCCCTTAAGTCCTACAGCAAAGGCTTACTGTAGAGCTCAACTCAGGGGAACATTGTACTCTCAGCTTTCCTTGATTGTTGGATGTTTGAACACTGATATGTTATAGGGTTTGTCTGTAGGAGTGTGAGAGTCGTTAGGAAATGTAACCTCTTTCCAGCTCAGGGCCTTTTGCAGGCCTCCCATGAGCAAACGCTGTTCCTAGTGTGTGTGTGTGTGTGTGTGTGTGTGTGTGTGTGTGTGTGCTTTTTATGGTGTGAACCATCACATGACTACTAGTACTTATTCAGTAGCCTTATTCCCGGGAAAGTGCTAAGTGAATGCAGACCATCCTGTGCTGTAGCTACTTTGAGGTGGGTGTTCTCCTCCCTGTCCTGGAAGCGGATTGTGAGAAGGATGAGATATTTCCTTCTGAAACACAGTTACACATGTCCAGGTATCACCCACCTATCCTATATGACCATTCCTTTGGTGAGACTTTCATGTGTGTAAGGTTCTGATGCACAGCGTCTCCCCTTTCTCCCTAGAAGAACATTAATCAGTATTTGAAGAAGAGTGAGAAGCTCTGCCTTCTCTCTCTCATGGAACATATTCTTCAATGATGCCATCCTTTCAGCTTACAAACTTTCTGATTTGGGTCTGCATGTCTGTTAGCAGACTCATGTTTGCTGTAACCCCTGCAGGAGTGAGTGGACATCCAGTCAAATGATCCAGGAGCAAACTTATGTAACCTCTTAATTCCAATGTACATCCTAGAGCATAGAAAACAAAAACAAAAAAATCCTCTTTAATGCAGGATAAGGAAGTTGTAGGGGTGGACAAAGCAGACAATGCCCTAACATTTTGGATTTTATGGCCTTTAAGTTTCTGTGCTGTATAACTTGTCCCAATGCCAGCCATTCCTTGTGGGCAATGTTCTAGAGAACCTCGCAAAGCTGCCTGACTCTGAAGTCAAGGAATCTACAGAGAAGAGAAAATCCTTCCAATGGATTCCTCAGTGGATTTTCATATAGCATACTGAAAGTGTGATAGTTGTAACACTTCTGCCAGGGCAGCAACATGTGGGATGTGCTTGTACAGAATGATATTGATTAGTCTCTCCAGCTGTAATGGAGAGTTGAGACAAGCTGTCATGAGCACCTTCCTCTGGGGTAGATCCATTGTAGGGTGGGTTTTCAGGACGTTAAAGAAGTCTGCAAAAGAGAATACTGGAATTGGCTACAGTGAACTGCTTCAGTGGAGGTTAGTGGAGCAACAGATGATGTGTTTGCCTGCCAGGCTGTGCATTTGTGCTCAGTATCAACAGATACATGAACAGGAGCATACATAGGCCACTGGTCTGAAACTATGGGACTTCATGCACATCCGGATGGCACACTAGGTGATGTGTAATTAGGGCTAAGCACAAAACCCTGATAGTTGCTTTGATGGTGCCCATCCACAACAGATTCTAATGCACAGAAAATTATTGGGGTAGTTCTAGCACTTGGGGATTAATGATTAGAAACCAGTATAAAAAGGACTAGAAAAAAATGCTTGTACTTCTTTGAACTATGTCTGTTTTCAGTGCCTAAGTCTGGTTTGTACTAAGCTGTTACTTTCTGTAACAGGATGTCTTTCTAGTGACAGATAACATATTCCAGTGAATTTCATTTGCATATGTATTTAGTTTCAGTATTGCATTTTAAAGATTCATTTATATAGCACTTTCAAAGAATAATTGAAAACTGATTTAGTAATCTCTGACTCATTCAATGTGGACATTAACAGTGAACATCTCTTATGTACCTTCTCGTCAGTATCTCTGCATATATCTTTTATGCACTGTGTGTGTGTGTGTGTGTGTGTGTGTGTGTGTGTGTGTGTGTGTGTGTGTGTGTGTGTGTGGTCTATTTTGGATGATCGAACTTTCAAAAGTTTGACTGTCATATGGTCGACACCATATGATCGAAATTTTGAAAGTTCGAACATTTTAACGGAGATCTCCGTACAGCACGGAATGGGAAGATTTCCCTTTTCTGCACTGTAGTGCGATCTTGGAGTTGGTATATTTAAAGAGTGGGGTGTGTGGGGGATGCAGGGCGGCATTCCCCCCTGCTTAAAACATTCAGGTAGGTTATTTGTGTAGTTTATTTTTTTAATTAGATTTTTTAAGTTTTAAAAGTTTGATCATATGGTGACGACCATATGACAGTTGAACTTTTGAAAGTTCGATGATCTAATATAGATTGTGTGTGTGTGTGTGTGTGTGTGTGTGTGTGTGTGTGTGTGTGTGTGTGTGTGTGTGTGTGTGTGTATACACATGTATATAGAGGGGAGATGTTTAATTTTTGTGGCTGTTGGAGGAAAATGAAGATATTAATCTAAAAGTGTGAACTTCCTAACATACATTTACTATTGTAGGCAGTTTACTACTATATGTCTTCTGTGAGTGTCTTTTATTGCAGCATATTTTCTATTTGATTTGTGACAGTTTTTCAACAGTTTTGTGGCTTTCTTTAAATGTGTTTGCTTTCTGGGAGTGATTAAGTGTGTGTATGGAACTCAGTAGTGTTTGTTTTGATAGGATTTTCAAAAGAGTAATTTTCATGGTTTGCAAATTTAGCTAGTTTGGTCAGCCTTTCCATTGATATCAGAAAATGGTTACCAAGTCAAAAATTGTGCCTTTGTTTGATGATTGACCCTGTGAAATATGGACAGATGAGGTTATGATTTGGCTTATGGTTACTGATCTGGAGAAACATAGGCATGTGCTTGTAGTTGCCCTGTTACTTATGGGGAGAATTGAGAATTCGAGATACAGCAGAGGGTATGATCATGGATAAAGGTGTGTCCATTTTAATTACTAGAATTTATGTCATGTTCTCACTCAATAGATGCTTCATGCTTAAATGCTAAAAATAGTCATTTAGTATTAACTGTAGGCGCTTAACTCATTTTTGCCTCAATGAAGTCAACTCTAATTTGCATTTTCAGAGAAAAGGCATCAGATGGAGTAAAGTTAAACGTAATCAGGATACAGCATATTTAGAAATTAAATAGCAAGTTGCATAAACAAAAGTGCTTGGTGAGATTGACATTTAGCAAGTATGAATCCACTAAGTGAGCATGGTGTTTGATCCAAAGTATGTTTTATGTCAGCAACTGTCATTGGGCTAAAGTCTGCCTTTAAAAAGTTAATGTAGCAGAAGAAAGCAAAATATCTAAATCGAAAAATGTAATATAACTTTATTTGCAAAGAGCCAGTTTCAGATTGAGATTTTTGTAGCAGAGTTTGTTAGGTCATCTTAGATTATTTTATGTGCACACATACCGTTTGTGGGGGAAAATGATTGGACCCCTGTATCAGCAGACTGAGTTAGACTGAGGTAGAAAAGATATGGAAAACTCATACTGTTAGTAGTTGGGCTTTCCGCTTTACCAATGGAAAAGTAGTGCAGTTCACAAAGAGGCAGTCCAACTAAGTACAGTATTGAAACACAAGTAATTCTAGTTGAGATACCTTTTTTGCTGAGTAAGAAGTCCTTAAAAGGGCAGGAGCAGTCCTGGACATGACATATGACAAAGCAGTGATGTTTACACAGCCAATGATGTTTGAATTCAGTAGCTCTGGACATTACTGTATCAACAAACATTCTAAGTAAAGGCCATAAAACAAGTCTGTGAGAATTATATCCTTGTGGTTTCAGAGAAAATTACCAAGAAGAAGAAGCAGAGTGTTTTTAAAGAAGTTATATCTTCAATTCATACATGTTTCTATCTGTACACTATAAAAATGACTTTGTAGTTCATGAAACAAGAACCTTGAATATATTTCCATCTTGAAATAGACTGTTGGGGTTTGCCTGAAGAATTGCAGACTTAAGCCTGTGACTTTTTTTTGCATACCTCTGGCCTCTTGAGTACAGTGTGTTAGTTGATTTACTCCTTAATAAACCTTGCTCATCAGTTTTTGCTTTCAGTGCTAGGAGCTTTGTGAACATAAAGAACCTGTAAGAAGTTGTAAAAGATTTGTATTAATTGTAGGATAAGCGAGCCTTGCCTAGCTCTGAAGTTATTCAGTGGCAGTGGTGCAGAATTTGATCATGATGTGATTAGAGATATTGGGAGACAACTTCAGTCTAGAGACTATGACCATTACAGCATGTAGTCTTTGGAATGATGGGCTTTTCAAAAGCCAGTCAGACACTAACAGAAATAATGTTTAAAATAAATAAAACATATAAAATATAACTGAAAATGGTATTAGACTGAGGTCTGCAGATCTGTGGCTGCAGTCCACATCAGCTTGTTTGTGGTCTGAACCCAAATATCCCTTATGATGTCCTTCCATTTCGCTGTTGCAATATTCATTACGTTAGGGATCCCCTGCCAAGAGTATCCTGACGTCCGGCCAGAGTACTGAAGCATGTAGGTTGCTTTAAGGTACGCCGTATGTCACACGTATGCTCCTTGCATAGCAGAGGGCATAAAGGTGACATCCAGGCATACAGTCCTCAGAACCTCTTTGCTGCCTGTCCGAACACCATCGCTTGATCATCGGTCTGAATGCCCGTTCCATTGCTGGTTCACCAAGCCATTGCAGATAAGTGTCCCATTGGGGTTCTTTTTTTACTTATTTTTCTTTTATTGTTGCTTGTGGGGTTTGGTGTCATCTAAGAAGGATAAATGCCAGTGTGGGAGACAGATTCTCCATAAAGACCGCCACAAACACTGTCTGTTTTGCCGTAGTGCCTTGCACGGCCATACGTCCTGTTTCATCTGTCAGGCCCTTGTACGTCAAACCCTTCATAGTAGCCTCTCTTCTTTGGCACTTTATCTTGAAAGCCAGCGTGTTAAGCTTCCTGCAAAAGATATGATGGAGGGAACTTCCTGCTCTGAGGGACAGGCATCAGTGAAGAAGAAGGCCAAGAAGCTTAGGCTGGAGTCTTCTGTTGTTCAGCCTCCACCGGACATCTCTCCTGAGGCAAGTGAATGCCCAGAGGTTCACTTGGTTTTATTGGATTCCTCTGCTGCAACTGGGTTGGAGTCCGGCGGTTATGCAACTTTAAGCACATCCGAGGAGGTATTGCAGAGGTCCATCTCTGATGCTCAGGAGGAACCATGGATGCTTATCTATGATGGGGCTAGGGGTGTTCCTGAAATATTAGTCAGAAAGAAAAGAAGTCCCTACTACCATTATTGAATGCCGTCCTAGGTCAGAGCCTTCTAAATTTTGTAAAGCGGACATCCCATTGAAGAAAAAACAAAAGGCTAAACATATTACTACTGCTCCTAAGGATCCACAGAGTGAATGGCATTCCCTTCACTCAGGGCTTGTTTACTGCTTTGCTGGAATTGAAACCTCCCCAGGGAGTTTCCTTTCCAGCTCCCCTTGGTCCTCTACTCCCCTAAAAAGACCCAGGGAACAGGATTCCTCAGAGAAGGAGCTGGATTCAGATGGGGAATCCATTTGCTTAATCTTCTCAGGTTCTCTCTCCTTTGGACTATGGATCAGAGGAAGAGGACTCTACCAGTCCTGATACTCCCTTTGAAGAGACTTCTTTTGGGGACATGATCTCCAGGATGTCAGAGTTCTTTAAATGGGATTGTGCTCAGGTTTTGGAGGTACATAAATGATATTGTGAGTTGCTGCACATGGATTCTTCTAAATCTTCTGTTGTTCTTCCTGTTTTGGCTGCCTTGTTGGATGCATTTTCCAATGCTTCTAAGGCTCCAGTCTCTCAGCCCCCTGCTCCCAAGAAACCTAATAGATTCTATAGGCTAACTGATGACTGTAAATGTTTTGTACAAGTGTTCTTCTGCTGACCCCTTGGTGGTGCCTGTAGCTTCTGACTAGCCCTCCCAATTGCTTTCTTCTGCCAGATTACTGCCCTCTGATGAAGATAGCAGGACCATGGAAAGGCTAGGCAACAAAGGGTTATACTTCTGCTACCTTGGCTTTTAGAGCCATTAATTATCCGACCCATATGTCCAGGTACTTGTTGTCTCTCCTATCCCTGGCCTGTCATGTTATTTCTGATCTTCCAGACTTTGAGGGTAAAACTTCTGTCCTTTCCCTGTTAGGAACTTCCTCCCAGGTGGCTCGTCATTCCTTCAAGTGTAGTTATGATGCAGCAGATGCAACCTCTAGGGCTGTTGTTTTTGCGTCAGTGATGAGGAGGTATTCTTGGCTTCAGCTTCAACCTCTGCTTGATGATATTAAGGTTAAGTTGATGGATGCCTCTCTTGATAATAAACACTTGTTTGGTGAACCTGCTGCTGCTATATTTAAGTCCCTTCAGGATAAGGGCAAGGCTTTAAAGGAATTTAAATGTGTTTGTTTCTTCTGTGCCTAAATTTCAGAGAAACTACCCAAATAAGCCAGCCATTGTTCGCAGGCAATCTCTCCTTCCTCCTAAGGGTAAAAAGGGTGGCAAGCAAACTCCTCCTGCTAAGGCTACTCAGATTTCTGTGCTTTAGAAGTCTCCTTTTCCAGATAAACCAGGTGCTGTCTGACTATCGTATTCTTCCCAGACACTTTCCTCTTTCACTTCATGTTTGGCTACAGATTACTCAGGATTCGTGGGTCTTGTCCATTATTAGCCAGGGGTATTTCATAGTTTAAAATCCAAAAAGCACAAGAGGAGTGTCCACACTAAAAGGTTCAGAAATCCAAGCAGCAAAACACAAAAAGAAAAATCCGAACCACCACACTGTAGATAAACCCTGTAGATAAATGATATTTATTAAAACACAGTGTAAGCGCTTTCAGGTTATAAACCCTTCTTCAAACAACTTACAATTCTCTAAAACAGTTACTTAAAATAGTTGGTATCCAATCACATTCAATACTGAACCCTCCTCATCTTTAGGGCGGGTTTAATTGGGATCACACCGTTAATACCAGGGGGTCTGTCAGCACCAAATTCACTGATCCACTTGGTCTCATTGTATTCTGTTATATTACACAATTCTCCCCGTCTTCTGGACATTTTTATAACCTGAAATACCATAAAATTAAATGTATGACTATTGTTTTTACTAATATGCTGATGTAAGGCATTATGCACATTGCTTAGACGTATAGCTGATATGTGTTGTAATATTCTGTTCTTAAATTTGAAATTACCACATCGATAGTAGTCCACTGGACACAGCAGGTGTTATAAGAGATCTTGGAACACAGGTTAACAGCAGCCTCTCTTTTGACCACCACATTGCCACTGTGGTCACATCTCATTACTAAGGGTTTTGCATCCAGGAAGAAAAAGGGCATTGTCTTCCTCTACTCTTCCCTCAGTAGGCCAGTCATTGAGTACAATGCCCCATCTGGCATGTATCTCACTAAACACCTGCAACAACTGGAGAGGCCGCAAAAGTACCGCACAAAGAGGATCGTAGGCCTTAAACATTTGTCCTATATGGACAGACTCTAAAAAACTCCAACTATTCTCTGTCTCATATCACCTACTTAGAGGCGATCTCTGCTTGACTTACAAAGCCATATCTGACTCAGCTCTGTTAGAAATGCTACATCTAAAGAAATCCCAATCCCTCCGCACTCCATGTTCCAGAGACCTCAGCCTCATTACCACAGTCAACAGAACATGCTGGAGGGACAGGTCCATAACCCAGAGACTGCCCATGCTATGGAATAGACTTCCCATACTTGTCAAGCAGAGCACCTCACTGGCCCTCTTCAAGAGAAATCTTGAGTGGATGGGAAATAGAAAATTCACCCCAGGGATCACTCCAGTGGCTTTACTCGACAGAGGCACTGGGAACTAAGGTTGGGTGGCACAATGCCAGGGTAATCCTATGGACTAGGCTTGTAAAGGCCATTAGCCTAGTACATACCTATGTACCTATGGACCTAGTAGTCTTTCCAACATAGAATGAATAACAGTCTTTACACTGGGCTAAATGTATGACATCAGTAGTATGACAATATGCGTAATGTGCCACAGAATATTCTTTCTTCGTAATTGGATGAGTAAACAAATTGTTCTAACATATTGGCATGCTTTGCAGTGCCTGCATGGAAAGGTACCTTGGCATGTGCTATTGACCCCATTAATTGCATTAATGTTTTTCATAATTTAACTGTGGGTCAGTGGCAGGCATTAAGGTCATTGATAGGCAATAAACATATTGCTATAAAGCCTGCAGACAAGAGGGGAGCAATTGTAGTAATGAACACTGAATACTACACTAATTAGGTACATGAGATGTTATGCGATAGCAGATTGTCATACTACTGATGTAATATATTTAGCCCAATGTAAGGACTGTTGTTCATTCTATGTTGGAAAGACTAATTGCAAATTTAAGAACAGACTATTGCAATACATATCAGCTATACGCCTTGTATCAGCATATTAGTAAAAACAATGGTCATACATTTGATTTTATGGTACTTCAGGTTATAAAAATGTCCAGAAGAGGGAGAGATTTATGTAATATAACAGAATACAATGAGTCCAAGTGGATCATTGACTTGGGTGCTGACAGGCCCCTGGTATTAATGGTGTGATCCCAATTAAACCTGCCCTAAAGATGAGGAGGGTTCAGTATTGAATGTGATTGGATACCAAGTATTTTAAATAACTGTTTGAGAGAATTGTAAGTTGTCTGAAGAAGGGGTTATAACCTGAAAGCACTTACATTGTGTTTTAATAAATATCATTTATCTACATTGTTTATCTGCAGCGTGGTGGTTCGAATATTTTTCTTTTTGTGTTTTGCTGCTTGGATTTCTGAACCTTTGGTGTGGAGGCTCCTCTTGTGTTTTTTGGATTTGTAGTTGCTGTGATTCCTTTGCGCACATGGCTGAAAAGTTTTCTGAAGATGCTGAATTGAACTTTTGTCCTTTTGTGCCTAGTGCTGCTCGAGCAAGTACAGAAAGGACAAAACTGTTTATAAATATGGAGAGCAATCCTCTATTGAATTTTGGCTTGTTGAACAGTAATGATTCCTCTGAGGAAGACTATGAGGAGGGTGAGGATGACCTGCTGTTTATGGACTCATTCACTACCTTGGAGAAGGATTTATATAAACTGAAATGTCTCCAATGGCAGAGGTTACACTTTGAAGCATGTCTGCATCATAAGATTGTCCCCAGAGGCATGGATGTATTCTGCATGCCTACATATGGGGAACTTTATCCTTCCCTGTTAGCCAAATGGCAGCACCTTAATATAGAAACTAGTTTATCCTATATGCGTTTATTGAATTAATTTTTTCTTCGTATTGAAAAAGAAATAGTGAAATCTGTGGAGACACGGCAGAGAGAGCTGGAGGTGAGATTTAAGGAGGAACATCACCAAAGAAAGCTCAGTGACGTGTACTGTGTGATTACCCTGTATGATTCTAAGTTACAGAGTATGAAAATAAAGAAAATGCAAAGGGATTACAGTGATTTCATGAAGGGGCACATTTTTACTTGGCTGAGAGACAATTCAGCATCCATATGTTTATTACCAAATTCCAGTACTACAGGAAATGAGCGTTCCAGCTTAAATCTTGAGAATGAAGGTTGTAGGACTGATCTGCAGCGTCATTTACAACAGTACCTCGAGGCTCTGGTTCTACCAGCACTACATCTGCTTTGACTACGGGAGAGAATGAGGGTAATCAACGGCTCTCTATGGCATCTGGTAATGTGAATATTACTTTAATGCCTACTAGGGGTGTGAACTTGTTGGGAGCAAGACTGAAGGCTCCTAACACTTCTTTCCCTGCTTTACCGGTTCCGCACAGAAGAATCAGACACAATAGCGGAGTGTGAAATGACGCAAGACAGCTGTATGACTGAACCTGGTGACTACTGTTTATAATATTTCTGATTTTGCTTTGTCTGATGATGAGCGTTATGTATTGAACAAGAGTCTTACATGTATTTGTAGTATAGGTTGTAATTGTAGTGCAATTATTATAGAACTAAGATTATTTGTAGAAATTTGGAATTAAGGAAGTTGTTTGACAACAATGATTTGATGTATGATACTGGTCCCAGACAACCCAGCACCTTTATTCCTCCTTTAAGTCTGCAATAGAGATTTTTCTAAAAGCATGTGAAAATGACATAGCAGAGTATTTTTTTTTTTTTTGTACTTCATAGTTTGAAAATCCCTTCCCCCTTTTATGGGTATTCCTCAGCCCCCTCAGGAACAACTCTTCTTCTTTCCAGAGGTGCTTTGGGACCTTTTGACACACTGTACTATTCAAGAGATGCCTGTGTCTGAAAGGGGGAGGGGGTTTTACTCCAGGATGTTTCTGTTACCCAGAAAAGAGGGTGCTTGGAGGCCATTTCTACACCTCTCTCATCTAAACACTTTTCTGAAGGTGCCCTCCTTTTGAATTTTGTCCCTTTATACTTTGTTCCCTCTTTTTCTTCCTCAGTTTTATATGGTGTCTCTGAATCTCAAGGATGCTTATCTCCATATCCTGATCCATTCCCTTTTCAGGAAGTTTTTACATTTCTCTATTGCTTCCTGGCATTCTCAGTTCTCTGCTTTGCCATTTGACCTTTCTACTGCCCCAAAGGTATTCACAGCATGCCTTACTGCTGTGACTGCTTTTTGCAGGATTCAGGGGGTGCAAGTATTTCCTTACTTGGACGACCTTCTATTTCAGATATCCTCTCCAGAAATCCTGTTGCAAAGTCTTCACTTTGCAGTTTCTTTTCTGCAAAGCCTGGGGATCAAAATAAACTTCAAAAAGTATTTTCTGAGTCCTTCTTAAGACCATGTTTTTCGGGGGTGCAGGATACAGACTGTGCCTATGTTTGGCATCCCTGCCTTCTCCCAAGACCTTAACACTCATTTCCTTCTTTCAAACTCTTCTTCCTCTCACCTCTGTAGTAGTCAGAGAATTTCTGAGAGCTCTGGAGTTCATAGCATCCACCATCCCTATGCTTCCTCTGGCCAAACTTCATACGAGAAAGTTTCACTGGTTTCTGAAGTCACTTTGGCTTCAACATGCACACCCCCTAGAATTTGTAGTTCATGTTCTATCCTGTATCAAGAAAGAACTTCACTGGTGGATCCAGCAGTTGTCTCTAAATCCAGGGCTCCCTTTTCAATCTCCCTGTTCCTCTCAGGAGCTGTTCACAGATGCTTCAGACATGGGATGGGGTGCAGCTTTTCGCTCCCTAAAGGTGGAAGAGGTGTGGTCGCCACTTCAACAGAAAGAGCACATCAATGTCAAAGAGATGACAGCGCTTCTGCTGGTGCTTCAGGCTTTTCATCCTCTTTCCTCCCTAGGACCTCTCAAGGTATTTACAGACAATAACACTCTGATGTGGTATATAGACAAACAAGGGGGGACAAGATCTTATCTTTGCTGGTTGGCACTCCTAGTGTGGGATCTTGCTATCTAGTATCAAGTGACTGTTCAGGCAGTTTACATTCTCTCAGGTCAAAACTTTGTGTCAGGTACTCTGAGCAGGTCCTTAACTCAGTCCCACAAATGGATGCTTCACAGGGATGTGTTTATGGACATTGTCCACCAGTGGGATATTCCTCAAGTAGATCTTTTTGCTTCCCCTCTGAACAGATAACTTCCTGTATTTTGTGCCAGAGTCTCAACTCCTCTGGTTCACCCTATCCTTTTCTTGGAAGGGGATGTTTCTTTACACTTTCTCTCCCCACACCTTCATTCCAAAAGTCATGTTCAAAATTCAGCAGGATGCTCCCAAAATATTGGTGGTGACTCCCTTTTGGCTGAGACAGCATTGATTCCATCTTCTTCTGCATTTAGCCAAGGGCAGTCATCACAAGTTACCTCACAGGGTGGACTTGCTCACACAGGGCAAGATATCTCATATCCATCTCATCTGTCCACTCTTCAACTGACACTGTGGGTGATTGGATTATGATTCTACAAAGACATCTTTTTTTCTGAGGACATGCTTAGCGTACTGCAGGAGGCCAAGAAACCCAATACTAGGAAATCCTACTTATCCAAATGGAAGAGGTTTTCTGTTTGGTGTCTTTCTTGTAATCTGGATCCACTTTCTGTGGATGTTCTTTTGGTTCTCTCCTATCTGTGTGAATTGCTCAATGTTGAGTTGGTTTATTCTTCTGTTAAGGCCCACTTATCAGCTATCTGTCCTTGTCTGCCTTTATGTGCTTGTTTAGCTTCTAGATTTGATGCTAAACAATTCCTTAAAGGCGTCCTTTATATTAGGTCTCCCGGGAAGCCTGTTCCTCCTCCCTGGGATCTTAATTTTGTTTTGGAAAAATTGACTCCGCCTCCTTTTGAGCCTGCAGCTTCAGCTTCCTTGCAGCATTGCTCTTGGAAGACTGTACTTTTGTTAGCTGTTACTTTTGCCAGATGGGTGTCTGAGCTTCAAGCCCTTATGGCTTGTCCTCCTTTTTTGCTGTTTCATAAGGACGGGGTGTCCTTGTGTACTAATCCTTCTTTTATGCCCAAGGTGGTGAATGAGTTGTCCCTTAAACAGTCTGTTCATTTGCCCACTTTTTACCCCTTCTCTGCAGTCTGCCAGTGAGAAGTTGCTGCACACGTTGGACGTGCATAAAAACTCATATTTTATTTAGGTAAGACTAAATCTATTAGGAAATCTGATCAGCTGTTTGTTTCCTTTCATTCTAGGTCCTTAGGATCAATTGTATCCAAGCAAACTCTTTCTTCTTGGATCTCAAAAGCTTTCTCTTTTTGTTATTCGTATTATGGTAAGAGCCTTCCTTATTCTGTTAATGTTCATTCTACTAGAACTGTGGCTTCCTCTGGTGTTTTATTCTAGAGTTTAGATACTCACTCTATTATTGAGGTAGCTACCTGGACTTCTGTTCATACATTTACCAAGCACTACAAGTTGGATAGAATTGCCAGAGCTAGAGCTGGTTTTGCTAGTGTCATACTTCATGGTTTCCTAGAGGGCTGTGCGGTCTTTCCTCCTCCCAAGTTTCTTCCTAAGCTTTGGCAGTCTTCCTAATGTAATGAATACTGCAACACTGAAATGGAAGGACATAGTACAGTTGTGTAAAATCCTACCATAATGGTAGATGTCTTTCTCTTCACTGTTGCAGTATTCACTCCCTTCATCCACCCCTTGTCCATTTCTCTTCTAGATGTACTGATTACCTCTCTTTTCCTTGGACTAGTGTTCCTACTAAGGCTCTCAATTCTGAGGATGGTATGTCCGAAATTCACCTATATGCCCTATACTATGCTATGCAAAGAGCATACGTGTGATGTACGGCGTACCTTAAAATAACCTAAAGGCTTTGGCATACTGACTGGGGATTGGGCTGCCCTTGGCAGGGGATCCCTAATGTAATGAACACTGCAACAGTGAAGAGAAGGGCATCCACCATTATGGTAAGATTTTACACAACTGTACTTACTGATTTGTAACTTGTCTGCTGCAGAATGAGACCACAAGGAGCACAGCAGTATAGTTGCATATTTCAGTATTTTGTGTCACAGAGTGCTGAGTTTAAATGTTCGGGAAGAATTTGGAGAGCTCTACAGAAACAAATTTGTACCACAGATGAAAGGTTTGAGATGGAAGACAAGATACAGCACAAAAAGTCTGACTGTGCAGAGTAAAATAGACCTGAAGTTGTCACTGGCTAGGATAGAGCTGTAGAATTTTTTAGCTATAATGATATTTGTGTAAGTCTACATCATTCTTGGTTTTGTAAAGTCAGGATGAAAACGGAGGACAAATACATCAATAGAAATGACAGTGATGAGGTAAGGGACTTATAGAAATTATACCAAAGAATTCCAAAAATAGAAATGAAAATGAAATCAAGAATTCTAAAATGAGTAAAGAAGAACTTGGTACCAGTGTAGTGAAGCAGCCACAGGTGTTGACAACAAGGCATTAGTTTCCTTCTCCAAAAAAAAAAAAAAAAAAAAAAAAAAAAAGGTACAACATACGTCTGAACTCTTAGGATGTGCTGAAGCTACAGAAAGAAGCAAGTATTAGTAAAGTTGAAATGCTTGCATCCACTTGAAACTGCAAGCACAGTAGGCTGTATTAACGTTATGTATATTAGATATTCACAGTGAACTAGGAACTGAGAAGATACAGTTGTCTGATTTTCATATAGAGCATGAGGTACTTCTGTCTGAGGACATAATATACGAGTCAGCAAAGCGGGATAAAATACGGTACTGGAAAGACAATGATGTTTTCGGATTCAGATCAGGATGCAGCACAAGTGACACAATGTTTACATTGACTCAGATACTTGAGAAGAAGCTAGAGATGAGGAGAGAGTCTAACTGGGGCTTCCTAGACTTGGAGAAAGCATATGACAAAGTCCCAAGAAAGCTGATCTGGGCAGTACTGCAGTGGTTTGAAGTCCCAAAAACATTGGTAGAATTAGTGCAGGCTATGTACAAGGACCCAGTGACTCAAGTACAAACAGTGTTCGGCCTCACAGAGGGGTTCCCAGTGGAAGTGGGTATACATCAGGGTTCAGCTCTGAGCCCACTGCTGTTGATGCTGGTGATGGACTACATTAGCAAACAGGTTGGAGGGGACAGATCAACAAAGCTGCTGTATGCAGACGATGTGGCAGTACAGGCAGACTCTGAGCTAGAACTTCAGCAAAGGATAGGAGAATGGAATGCAAGTCTGAAGGCACATGGAATGAAACTAAGCACAGATAAGATGGTAATGGCAGCAAATTGGGGGAATCAGAAGAAGCTGAGAATAGAGATAGACGGGAAGGTAGTGGAACAGGTAAACAGCTTCAAGTATCTGGGAGGAGTGGTTGGGAAGAAGGGTAGTCTGAATGAAGAGGTCAAAGCTAGAATCAGCAGGGCTGCAGCCAACTGGCATAGAGTACCAGGTGTAGTCTATGACAGAAGAATGCCAACGAAGCTGAAAAGTAAGGTGTGCAAGACAGTGGTGCGACCAGTACTACTGTATGGTACAGAAACCTGGGCAGTAAAGGCTGAACAGTTGAAGAAGCTACAGGTGATGGAAATGAAGTGCCTTAGAAAGGTGGTAGGATGCACACTGTGGGACAGACAAAGAAATGAGGACATAAGTGCAGAAGCCAGAGTAGCTCCAATTGCAGAAAAGATCAAAAGAACAGATTACGGTGGTTTGGGCACATGTGTATAAAAGCTGAAGACAATCTGGTGAGGAAGATTTGGGACAGACAGGAAGAAGGTAAGAGGAAGTGAGGATGTCCAGCAAAGAGGTGGATGGATTGTGTGAAAGATCTGTGACAGTCAGGCATGACTGTTGAAGAAAGCAGGAGTGTGGGACTGAATCGAGAGAGTTGGCGACAGTTAAGATACCCCGACCCCATGTAGAAAAAAAATGGGAAAGGGGGGGAGGGCTGATGATGAATTATGTTTTTGAAGAAGTGATTGAGTTGGCCAAAAGTGTATGTCCACTAGGTGGGTGTGCAGCATCAGAGACGCTGAAAGGGAATAACACCAATAGCACATTGTGTGGCTAGGGTTTTAGGGAACTTTGCAGAAAAGAACTCACAAAAGATTCACTTGTGTGCACCAGCATCTCTTTTTGACTGTAATCTGCCAAAAGCAGTGGAAAGTCCATTCCTTCAGGTATGGAACTGTGAACTGTGCCTTGATGTTTAGCTGTCTTCTTCTTGGGCAGGACGCATGGCACAGTTATGGAAACTCAATCAGTGTGTGGTTATGGTCAGACAGACAGACCTGCATCACCCTGCTGATATAATAAAGCTAGAGACAATTTTTAAGTCAGTGGGAGAGTCTCAGAAGTAGATCCTGCTGTATTCTACTGGCTAGATGGGAACTGTAATATTAGTGGAGTGCTTGCCCGTCCACTTGGATGAATCTGTAGGTGATGGTGATTCACAAAGCTTTTCCATTTCAGTTATTCCCTACCTAAAGAAACTGTATCTCTACATTTTATTTTGCCATGAAGAACATAAGCATTTTATTTTTGTATATATGTGGGACCGGAGTTGGCTACTTGATAGAATTAAACTGTTGCACAAAGAGAGCTGCTTTAAAAAAACATAACTGGTAATACAGCAGAAAGTTCCATAACAATCACTGGTAGTACAGCAGAATGCTCCATTTACCATGGATGAGATGGACTTAACGTAAGTAAAACAAAAAAGGACAACTTCTCTGGATTGCCAGATGGAATAGAACAGCAGTCATCTTTGATATGCCGTTTGATATCCAGTTTAGAACATGCCACTGCAGTCTTTTCATGAAGCAAACAAGACTGTTTGGAAAAGTAGCTGCCAGATTTCAATTCCTGGGAAAGGATAATTCCTGAAACTAGCTGTCTTCACTGATGTTTCACACAGAAACCTATGTGCACCATGTTAGAGATACAACAGTTGTCAAAAGTGTACTGATGTTCCAGCTCAAGCGTGAGCAGCCTGTCATCAGTAATAATGTATACAAAAGTATGCATGAACTAAACATTCCTTCTGATAGAATTTGAAGGTTCATCCTGATATCCTCCTCAAAAAGAATCTGTCTTGCTTATGAGCTGGATGGCTTCTAATTAAAGAGTTTATCACTTTACTGTACTGTTGTCAGTGCCTGTCCTTTCTCATCAGACTGCTGGGGCAACAAACTGAAGGTTGCAGATAATGCCCTTTCCACACTTTGTCCCAGAAGTAAGTAAATAGTGTCAGCTACATTTATTCCTAGGAATACGTTTTAGGGCCTTAGAACAGAACTCTTCATCCCTTACCCATCCTACATTTAGAGCAGAGTGTGATTTTAGAGAAAGCACTTTCATAATCTTGACCATCTGTGTATAAATTTTCTTATTTACCTCTTCCTATATGCACTGATAACTTCTTAACCAAATTCCTCTGACTCTTGGGGTTTTGTTACACATTTATTCTGCCACTCCCCCATTAAAACTCTAGCAGTAAGGGTATATTAAATGTTTTGTATTATTTGTATTGTTTTAAATGTAACACTTGGTGGTTGGCATTGTACGTTTTCTAGTTAGTTCCTTAATTAGACTAACACTGCATTTTTTGTTCTGCTATCTCTCTTCCATTTATGGCAAGAAAATCCTCAACTTAATTATAGTGTATATATGATTTATTATACTGTTTCATCCTGTACCGTTTGCACTGATTGTTGTCCCTCCAGGTCCTTTATGGTACTGAATTGCGATTGCTTATTTTAATTTAGCCTTTCTGTGACTGAAATTACAAGCTCTGTATCTGTTTTGATACTTTGTTGTAATCTCTTCCTCTGTCTGTCTCAACAGATAGAAGTATGCAATTGCTTCATTGTATGTAGCACATTTTTGTCTCTAACTTAATTTCTGCCTTCATGCTTACTTGGTACTTCACTGTTGACACTGTTTACTTTGTGGTGTTCTTATACAGCTCTCCTTTTTTAGGTACCTTTCTACCTGTTTCACATTCAATTATTTTCTGGTTGTTTTGCCGTGATACCGTTGCCTGTTAAGGTAGACATCCACTTCATTGGCTTAGTCTGTGAAGTGAACTGGCTTTTGAGTGACTTTTAACTGTTTGAGCCACAGTTGCTTGAAGTAAATGGCTACTGCCATGTTGGAAGTTTGTCTTTTTGTTTTAATAAGCAGTGACATTGCTGTCATATAACATTTAAGGAAAGTATAACTCTATGTCAGATTATCGAAGTTCTGAAACTTTGAAATTTATATGGCCGAGACCATATGACCGAGATTTTGGAACTTCGAACATTTTAAAAAAATTCTATTTTTAATTTTTTTGCAGGGGGCAAACCCACTGCACCCCCCATACCTCTTGATAATTAAATATACCAACTCTGAGATCGCACTACATTGCGGGAAAGAGTAAATTTCCCATTCTGTGCTGCACTGCGATCTCCATTCAAAACTTTCCAAATTTCAAAACTTCGATCATATGATCCCTGTGATGATTGGGGAGAGATGGGCGAAGGCTGCCAGCCTAGTCAAATATAATTTGATACATAATTCTATCAACTGTATAAATAAATGTAAAATACAGGCTTGTGTTTTTAAATGTAAGAAAACACTGTAAAATGTGAACTTCAAGATTGCTGCAACATTGCCATCTGCTGTAAGGAAAACCAAGCCAAGTATTTCAAATGTGTCTTTTTAAGTTGGAAAGATCTTATGAATCTCTTTAATGTTTTACAAGTCGGCTCCATTGCGGCTGGATGAAGGTTTCATGCCCATAGTTTTAAGGCTAAAGTTTATGACCAAAATTTAGATGTGGAAGGTGATTTATTGCTCTAGTTTCTGTTAGAATATACATGTGAAATGTCTTCTATTGTTGTAAGTTTCTGTGCAGGTGTTAGATTGCTAAATGATGCAGTTTGTTTGTTTGTTTGCCGGGGAAAATCTAAGTGTCAAAAATGATGTAATTTGGGGAGGTACCCAGCAAACATGTTTGTTAGTAATGTTTAAAATACTATTTCTCACAAGAGACTGGAAGCATTTTGATCTTGATATACGATTTATCAGCACTCTGCCTTGTGCTTACATATAGGTTTTAGCACTGTGATTTCTTGTAGGAATAGTTACACCTAGTAAAGATTAATTAGGTATTTTTCTTTGAAATCAGACCTGTCCTACTGTATTATTTTAAGTTTCTGTGTGATCTCTGAACTCTTAGATATCACTGTAGTGTAGTAGGTTTGTCTTGTGTTTTAATTATTTATTAAATATTTTTAAACCCTTCTACCTGTGGCTGATTTGTGTAGAGATAAGATCTAGAGTACATTGCATATTTATAGAGGTTATTGTAACAGGCCACTCTAAAGTAAGCCTTGACTGTTAGTCATACTACCATTGAATAATATTGCACAGTAATAATTGGACAACTTTTTAAGGGCCTTTTAGCAGCTGATATTATTAACTGGGTGGTGGCAGTAATTACTACCGTATAGTCTGGGTAAAGGGGCACAGTTGGAGAGTCTGTGTCAGCCTTTCCCAGGAGTGTCTGTGAAGTTGTATAAATAATTATCTCAAAGTGTGTGTGTGTGTTGTGTCAGCTACTTGGCAGGGGCACAAAGCACTGGTTGGATAGAGAGGGTAGTGGAGGTTTTAGCTTGCAAAGTTAGTTTGAGACCTGGACCGTATAGCTGTGCCAGTGGGGAGTCTTATTGGGAACCTGGTGAGCAAAGGAGCAACCAGCCCCAGACTGACTGTGATCTCTGTGTACACTTAAGTGAAATTGTACTTTACTGTGTGTCTTAGTTATCCTTTCCTCTTCAAGGAGACGACCTCCCTGGTGTTAGTGGTGAGGATTGAGGCTCCTTGATTGCTGGGCCAGGGCACGGTCATCACAATCCCGACCATATAATTTTCAAAGGTAATTTACCTTTCTATCTCTTCCGTGTAGCTTAGAACCTTTTCTTACAAGTAACTGCTTTTTTTATTTAGGTTACTTTCTTTTCTCCCTTCCTTTCCTGCCAGTAACCATTTTTTTATAGGTTACTCCTCTTTTTCCCCTTTACCTTTTAGGTAACCCTTGAGCTACTATTAGTAGTAGTTTCTCCCTTCTCTGTCTATATATATATATATATATATATATATATATATATATATATATATATATATATATATATATATATATGTGTGTGTGTGTGTGTGTGTGTAAACACATCTCTTTGCTGTCACTGTTTCCTTGTGTGTGTGAGGATTTGAGTGGACTCTCTGCCTTCCTTTATTTCTGTCATGGTGGAGAAGCAAGTGAAACTGGGATGGTTTCAAAAAATTTTCAAAGTGCGGGCATAAAATCTCAGTTAACAACTTGCACTCTGTGCCTGGACCCCTTCACGTACAAGTGGATTGTGCTGTATGACATTCCTTTAATCATAGACCTTTAGTTGAACGTAAACACAAGCTCATTCTAAGGGGTGTATTGACTTCAGCATTTGGAGAGACTATTTCTGGAGGTAGAGAGAAGTCTGGTTTGGCCTGTAAGACTAAATAAGCTCATTCAAGCCCAGCTTCTTCTTTGTCCTTTAGAACTTTGGACAAAGCTAAGAAGAGACCCTCTTTGGCGCGGACAGATGTTTCGGAGCCGAAGTTTAAAATGTTGAAATCATCCAGTTCTTATGAGTCTGTGATCGCCGTCAGAGCCTTCAGCTCCAACCTCTGCTGTGCTGGATCCGATTTCTTTGGCTTCACTCCTATCCAGTAAGGGTGGATTGGATCCAACATCCAGTCCTTTTAGGCCTATTTTGACCATACCAAGGACTTGGTACTCTCCTTCTTATGACCCGGTTTCATTGAGATGCCGTTTCCTTTTCTATCAAGACCTAATTCCCCTTCCGCCTCATCCTCCTTTTCGACCAGGAGCCATACTGAAGAATATGTGGAAAATATGGTAATAAAGTTAGCATTATTTACAGACAGTATTTTTTGTACTTGAAAAAAAATCAGAGGAATATTTTTCAGTGCTGTGGAACATTGTGAGAGTGTTTCATATGTTTACAGGATATAAAATTAGTAAAGATAAAAGAAAGGCTATAGTGGTAAACTCTATACCCACACATGAATTGGTTCAGCAATACCCATATTTATGGGGACATGATAAGATGAAATATGGATTAAAAAGAATGTTGTTATGGCAAGTAAGAATATGCAATAAGAGACTAAGCAAAAGATGATACAAAAACTGGGAAACTAGAAGCTCTTGATTATGGATATGGAAAGCAAGATATAAGCAGCGAGAGTGTTTAGTCCCTTCAGTTTTACACAGGATCAGGCATACTTTTATCAACCAGAGGACACATTGTGGATGATAACTAATAAAACATTGAAAAAAAATTATTTGGGAGGGAAACAGAGCAAGTGTTAAGTGGGATAAGTTGATTCTTTCCTTAGAACAAGGTGATGTAGGATTACCTGATTTGAAGGGATAGTTTAGAGCTATTCAGTTAAGGCTTGTATGTATAACACAAGAAGGAGGTTATATTCAAAATGGAAAGGGATGATGATGAAACAGGTGGGATTTGAGAAATTAAGAGAGGTTAGGATTTTGGATGCAGATCTTTAAGGTGAATAACAACAAACATATCAGATGTTATATTCACTAAGTAACAGTAAGTAGCCTAAGAACTAAATCAACACGGGTGCAAAAATTTGATTTTTTCCAGTAGAGGTGACTACAAGTAGGGGTATAGAAAATAGACAAGTGAGAACTAGAATTCACTAAAGAAAATTATCAAATGAGCTAATGTATTTGAAGCAAAAAAGCTAAAGAGACAAGGATAACAGAGTGGGACAAAGCCAAACAGAATTCTGGACTGCAGGTTAAAGACTGCCTTAGGAAAAGAGAAAGGGAACGGATTAAGTGAGAGACCATCTCTAAAAACAAAAACTGTCTCAAAAAAAAAAACAAAGACAATTTATTAAGTAGAAGAAACACAGCAAGCTTTTGCAAATATGATTTTTCAAGTTGCTCAACAGAGGTTAAAAACATAACTTAAATAGTATAAATTAATAAATACATGATTAATGCCACTTCATTGGTTAAAGATAAATGTATAATTGATACCAGCATGTCATTAATTAAAAATCAAAACTATCCTTTTATTTAAGTTGCCTTATTTTTAATACAGGTTTTTTGCTTTTCACTACATTTAACACAGGATGTATAACTGTGTTTAAAAAACATTAATTCATTTATTTTCTATATTTTCATTTTAGTGACTATATCACCTCCTCTTGGACTCTCAGATATATCTTGTAGCACCATAAACTTAAAGTAATGTGTTTCACCCGTGTTTATATTACGTTATCGAAAGATGACAATAACGAACGCTATTTCATCGAACCTAAAATATCTAAACCACATAATATTGAACATTCAGAACAGCAAATTTTTTCCTTGAGAAAAAAATTGCTATTCCGAAACACATACACACAATACAAGCACACCTAAAAAACATCAATACACACACATACACTAACTAACCCTATACTAAACTATACATACACTGCTATCTATCCACTTACCTTAACCTAAACCTTAACCCTAAGGTCCGTCACTATCGCACACTCACCTAACCCGCGCCCTAACCCTAACTCACTTAACCCGCCCCTAAACCTAATTCACCTAATCCACGCCCTAACCCACTTAACCTGCGCCCTAATCCTAACAACCACACAATTGCACACTTACTTGAACCAGACCCGTAAATCTCCACCACAGCGCTGAAAATAGTGAAGCCACAGAACCAGCCAAACAAATTCTTTCCCTAGGAAAGAATTTGGTGTTCTGCAGCTTCACTATTTTTAGCTTTTGATTAAAACGGGTCGATATTAGAACATTCGAAGTTTTAAAACTTCGATGTTCTGATATAGACCCGTTTCACCCATCTCATTAATATGTTTATGAAATGCATTACTTTTAACTTTCCTTCTAAGGTCAGATAAATGGACACAAATGCATTCCTTAAGTTTTCTGTTGGTTTTCCCCACATAGGACGCTGAACAGACAGAAATTTAAACTACTTTATTTACGATTGCAATCTGCAAAAATATTACTTTTATATTTATATTCATTAATGAGATGTATACTGTATATTACCTTTAATTATATATCTACAATAGCTACAATTATTGCAGCAAAATGTGGAATTTCTTTGGCTATATCTCGAGTTTTTATTAAAATTTTTGTTCCTTATAACAAAGTTTCTGTTTTAGATTCATAGATCTCTTAAAACTAAAGGGCAGTCTATCAGTTATAAACTTTCTTAAGCCTTCTGTACCATGTAAGATATGCCAGTGTCACAGTATGATTTATTTAACCATGTCAGTATGTCTGTTGTAAGAGAGTGTTACCCTCATTATTTTTCTGTGAGGTGCTTCCTTATTTGATGGTATCCCATCAGAAAAAAAATTGTTTCTTACATTCAGGCAATTAGACATAATAAAAGATTTATCTTCAATCAGATTTATCTCTTTTGAGCTTTGACACAGGTAGTGAGGACAGTGTAGCCTTAGATTCTCCATCAGAGGACATGTCATTTGGGGACATTGTCTCAGTCTTGAGAGAACACATTAGGTGTAACTCTCAGGAGGCCTCTGAATCCCATAAGAGACACTAGGACCTTCTGGGTCTTGAGCCTCTTAAGCAGGTAACTATCCCTGCAGTCCAGGAATCCCTTTTGGATATTTTACCGGCTGCATCCTTGGAACCAGACTCCAGTCTTCCATTCCTAAGAATCCTGTCAGATTTTATGTGGTTCAGGATCCTCACGAGGTTCTGTACAAGAACAACAGTGCAGATCTGGATGCATTCTTCCTGGAAACTATCATGGAAGCTGTCTGACTCCAGGGAGAATACAGTTTCCAGTGACGGACCACAGTGGGGGAAAAAGGTATACAGTTTAGTAACCTTGACCTTTAGGGCACTGAACATTCAGATGCACATTATGAAGTATTTGGAGCATATCATTAAGGAGCCTCAGGATAGTTTTGGGGGAGTAAATGATGCAGAGCTGAAAGCAGCTATGATAAGCCAAGCTAATACAATTTTACAGTGGGACAGGCATGTCATACATCAGTAGTGATGGTGTAGATGCAGTGTCCATGTTTACTGCAACATGAACAGTTATCAGCACTCATTCTTGACTGAGCACCATGTCCCTGTCTGTGAATGTGGAAGCTTAATTTCTTAATACCCTTTGCAAAAGTAGTTATTTTTAACATTCCAGTCCTACAAGGTGTTCAAAAATGGAGGAAAAGGGAAAACTATGGAATGATTCAAACATAGATTTTACCCTTCTCTTTCTAAATACAGTAGAAAGTACCCATCTTTGCAAGTACCTTACTACAAGAGGCACAAAAAGAAAAATGCAGCAGAGCTAGAATCTCCACTGTATGATACCTTAAACCTGTTGAATCAGAGGCAGCATGGGATGTATGTAAATTACCTTTTAAGGATATCAGGTGTTTCAGCTAAAAGGCATTTCTGAATGTCCATGACTTTTTTCTTTTACTTTTACGTTTAAGTGTTTTTATGGACAATTTCAGACCAATAAAGCCAAACCTCTCTGGCTGTGAATATGCATGTTTCTGTCTTCTTATGACATCATCAGCACAGCATAAGAGGAATGTTTGAGTGTTGGAAACAAAGGGTAGTCATACCCAGCTGATATCCATAAACCTAAGGGTGTCTACAAAATATTAAAACTAACAAACTAAAACAATGAGTAAAAAGGTCACACAGGAAAACCAATTGGTTAAAAACACAAAAAGAAAAATCCAGCAAAGCTAGAATTTCCACTTTGTGATACCTTAAACCTCAGAGGCAACATGGTTAAGGATATCAGGTGTTTCCGCTAAATGGCATTTCTGAATGTCCATGACTTTAGAGGCAGGAAAAAGGCAAACAGACAGTGGTAGGTTACAAAGACATGTGTCTGGAGCGTTTCTCCCCGGGCTTCCGCTGAAAATTGGTTTAGTTCCAAGTCGGAATTTCCCAGTAAACAAATGTTAAACAAATAAAAAATAAAGATAGTAAGGCTACACAGAAAAATGGCAGCAAGAAGATGAAAGGATGTCTGGCACTCTCAGAGCTAAGACTCTCCAGCAGAGAGCAGCTGTGACAAAACCAGCTTCTTCCTTCATTCCCCCACATCCTCTTCCCCAACCTTCTACCCTCATCCTCATTTTCCCAGGGTTAGCAGCCTGTTGGCCTTCTTTTGCCAGAATTGATCAAGGATAACTTGGGGCAAAAAGGTCTTACAAATTGTCTGTAGATGGTGCAGACTGCAGTTCAAATCCAAACAGAGGCATTCCATCATTATCAAAAGAGAAAGAAGAAAGAACACCTTGTTGTCACTTCTTAGAAATGCTATTGCATGGAACAATATAACCTGTTCCTTTTGGCCTGGAAGACAAAAAAATTATTTTAGGCTTTTGTATCCCATAGTAGATGGATTATGGAGTCCTGTTCTGGACTTGTCATGACTAAACAGATTCATAAACATTTCAAATTCAAGATGCTGACCTTACAGGTCCTCTCACCCTTCCTGAGCTGTCAGGTTCTGTTGGTGACATTAGATTTCAAAGGTGCCTACTTACACATCTCTATTTTCAAGATACATGCAGCACCTGAGTTTTGTAGTGGTGTCACATTACCAGTTATTTCCATGCCCTTTAGTTTAGTTACTGCACTAAGAGTTTTTGCAGAATGTCTGGCACCAGACATCTGCATGACCAGTGGCGTCAACATCTACCATTACCTGGATGACTGCCTGTTTCAGACACAGTCACGGGGGGGATATTTATTTAACATTTATTTGCCGGGATAGTCTGACTTGGAACAAAGCCAATTTTCAGCAGAGACCTGGAGAGAAATGCTCCATGTGCACATCTGTGTAACGAGGGAGGAAACTGGAGCACCCGGAGGAAGCCCACACAAATGCAGGGAGGATATGCAGACTCCACACAGAAGGCACCCCAGCCGAGAATGAAACCGGAGAACCTCTTGCTGTGAGGTGACAATGCAACCGCTGCACCACTGTGCTGTTCATGTAGAGAACACTGCAGTACTGCATAGACTCTCTCGCCAGGCTAGTTTTCTCCCTGAATGAGTAGAAGTTCAGTTTATATCCATTCAGAAGGTTGATCTTCTTGGGGGTTCTCTTAGACACCTACTCAACAAAATTTGCATATCACATGAAAAATGGAGTCTCTTTATACCTTCTTTCAGGTCATACTAGGGAGATCAGTGGAATCAGACAGAGTTCTTGAAAATTCCAGGCAGCATGGCATCAACCACACTGATGATGACACTAGACAGATTCCACATGAAGAAATTTCAGTGTCATGTAAGGAATACTTGGGACCATCAGTCTCATTCCATAGAGAATATCATTCCATTCCTTTCCTTTGTAATGAGAAATCTAGAAAGGTGGCTACAGTAAGTCTGAAAGAAGAAGAAGAGTATGCCTTCTTAACCACCTCCCTCAACTGAGGCCTTGACAGTGGATGCTTCACAGATGGCATGGGGTGTGTATATGTTAGTCTTCAAATTGAAGAACACCTTGAGTTTTAGGGAGGCAAAACTATACAGAAGCATAGAAGAGATGCTGGCAATTATTCAGGCTTTCAAAACTTTCAGGACAGTCTGGAAACCTGAGACTCTGCATGTCGTAACAGACAGCACCACAATCATGTGATGCATAAACAGCTGGGTACACATTCTTATAACCTCTGTGGGTCAACCATGCTGGCATATGAACATTCCCATGAATACACTTTACTTCTGAAAGCCACCTGTATACCAGCTTAGAAGAACTCCATGGCAGATTGGTTAAGCAGGACCTTAGCAGATCCACGTGAATGAATGCTAGACAAGGCTGCATTGTTAGTCTGCATGAACAGGTAGAGTACATCAGGGACAGATATCTTCTCCAGTCAACAAGCAGTTGAGAAACTTCTGTTGTAGAGCTCCAAACAAACATGCTTGGCAAGTAAATACCTTTTCACAAAAATAGGCAAGTGTATTCTTCTGTGTTTTCACTCCTGTACCCTTGGTACCCAGGGTAGTTCAAAAGTTGAAGTAGGGAAGGTCAGAAATGATCCCAATTTCTGCATTGTGGCCAAGGCAGCAATGGTTCTTTCATTTGGTCCAGGTGGTATGGGAGAAACCTTTAATGCTGCCTCAACATGTACACCTACAGACACAGTGCAGAAGGTCATTAGTACATCCAAGGCTGATCATACTCAGGCTAGTAACCTGGAAAATGAGACTATTAGTCTTTGGACAACTTTTTGAGGACATGCTAAAGTTAGAAGGCCAAGTGCAAAGAAGTTGTACTTAGCTAAGTAGAAAGGATTATTCATCTGGTGCCAAAGTGGGAACCAGCACCCATTGCAAGGGGCTGCGTTTGTGGTTCCTCGGGGACTATCTGAGCTTCTCTTTTTCAGGTTTAGCTTATGCCTAATGAATCTCTTAACTGTTTCTGCATGCTCCAGCTAAGCAGGTCCTGAAGGGTATTCGTCATCTGAAATGATCATAAGAAAGGGGCCACAGCTTAGGGTTTGAATTTTGTGTTGGAAAACAGACCTTGCCACCATTTGAACTAGATGCTTAAATATCTGTAAAGTTTCTCATTTGTTAAACAGTTTTCCTGACAGCTGTCACCTCTGTTTGGCTAGTGTCTAAGCTACTGGCTGTCACATCTCTTATAGTTCTTTAAAGACAGGGTACACTGTGAATCAACCCTTCTTTTTTGGAAAAATCATAAGTGATGTAGTCCCTTAACCAAGGAATTCAATTTCCAGTATTCCTCCCTTATACCTAGAGTAATGGAGAAAGGATCCTGCACTCTGTATATCTGCATAGGCAGTTGAGATGCTACTTAAACAGAATTAAATACTTCAGAAAATAAGATTAGCTGTTCAGCGTTGCAGAAAGCAAGTATAGATTGCCAGTGATAACACAAACTTTTTACAACTGGATAGCAAACTGCTTTAACTTTTATTGTAAGACCGATGTCAGAGCCCCGCAGGAAAAAATCAGATCTCATTCAACAAAGGGTATTGCAGCTACCTCTGCCCTCTTGAAAGGGGTTACTATCTAGGACTTTGTAGAAGCAACCAAATGGGCCATGGATCACAACTTCTGAAAACACCTCATGTTGGATGTGATATCAGTCAAAAACTTTATTAGCCTATTCTGCTGTGAAAGATATCCTCCAGTTTCCATCCAAAGCTGTGAGCCAACCTTCCTGTCTGACCTGAGAAAGCTTTGTGAATCTTTTTTATAAGTTATGACTGCAACATTGATCCATAAAGAATAATAGGATAGTTGTGCATAAAACTTTCCATAGCTTTGGATATTTGTGTGTGGTCACTGTTGCAGTCGTATCTACTTTAGTGGGATGAATGTAAGCCACGGTTAATAATCATATACCTCTTCTCTACATTCACATTTATAACCTTGCTCCCCTATTTTCTTTGATCAGACTACCTAGCAGGATTTGAATTCTCTATGTAACAGACTGCATCCCTGAGGCAAGCAAAACTACCAGGCCCTGATATAGGCGTTGCTAAGCCCTGCTCGGTTGATAAGAAAGAACCAAAGATATCGCAGGTGGACACCACCTGTATACCCAGTAGTTAGGTGACATTGACCTTCCCACAGTGGAAGGGCACTCTGTTCTGCAGGTCAGGCTAGATGTTAAACTGTGGCAGCATCAAAGGTTCCGGTTATGACTGCAACAGTGACCACACTCCAACTTATGCAGTTATGGTAAGTTGCCTACACAACGCAACTATAATTCTCCTGACATGACATGACATGCTTTACTTGCATGTGCAGATTTTAAGATAGACTGCAAAATAATGAAGGAATCCATCCTGCTTCCCAACGTTGTGACTGCTGTCAGGTGGGAGATTGTAGCATTGGTTTCTTATATTTAAAACTTTAGAACAAATTGCAAGGTAACTTTATGGCTGTATATGTGTTTTAGAAGCATAGTAATATTTTTCAATGATTATGTTCATAAACCACTGTAAAGTTATTGTTCTCATCATGGATAACAGTGCAGTAAATTTGACTAGTAGCAGTTCACCAGACTTTTTCTGGTCTTTATATTATATGCAGCTGTGAATGTAGATGGAGGCTAGGTTTCATTGACAAGTGCTACAGTGCTAATATTCAAAGAAGTAGGTACATAAATACTACACATCAAAATGGACGTCTGTTAGCCAGTGGATAGTGCTTGCATGCCAAGCAAAGGGTCATATAAAAAAGAGAAGCACAGCTGCAATGGGAGAGACAGCACTTGGCTGCGTTATGGCAAGAATAACACTAAGTAGTCTGCGTGGCTGATGTGACATTTGGCACAAGTAGAGCAGCCTAGTCAGTGTGCACTTATTTGTGCAGTCTAGAAATGCATAACTGCAACTAGCACTTAGTCAGCAAAAGGACAGCACAGCGGAGAATAATGGACATCAGAAAAAAACACAGGATACAGCGCAGTGCAACCATATTCAGCTCAGAATTCAGGAGAAATTTAAGTCAGCAGGAAAGTAGGAAATGGGAGAATGGCAAGCACAGGTAAACACAGAAGGGAACCATAAAGTATGAAAGTCTGATGGAAGGAAGAAAAATGTATTGCAGGGAAGGAACTTCTTTAGTAAGTTGTACCAGAGAAGGAAAGTAACTGAAGGATCACAGTGAGTGATATAGACAAAGAAGGGCACGTAGAAAGGGCCGACAGACAGGCACAGACACACTGACAAGAATGATCTATACTCAAAAATTGGGGAGGATAGTGAATGGGCACAGAGGGGTAGGCCATGTGCTGATGTGGAACTGGAGAAGGAACAAGAAGTGGGGAAAGGAACATACCTGAATCGAGGTAGAATGGCATTTTGGCATAGTTGGTTGCCAGTCTGTACCAGAAGCAAGACACCTAGGAGCCACTTAGCTGTGTAGCTGATTGTATGGATTGGTTGCACCTATGGTGTGCAGATGACCAGGACCTGCTGGTCATGTGACTCCACTAGCTGTACCAGAAGACACTTTATTATCCCATTGCAGATGTTCATTTGCTGATGCACCTCAGCGAGTGACCATACTCTGTATCTCATGTCAGGAGACTCCCTGTCCACCTTCAGGTGAGAAGCTCAGCTTCACAAGAGGCAGACACAGAAGGCGCTAGTGAGTCCTCCAGGACATTGCCAGCAAAGAGGTGTTCATCTCTCACCTTGAGGCAGACCAGGTGGCCACAGGTGACACAGCTGCAGATACATTTGGCTGGTGGAGACTGAAGTGGTCTGTTGTGGTCTTCCTCATCCTCTTCCACCACACCTGGACCGGCATATGGATGACAGAATGGAAAAAAGCCATCAGACACAAGTATGAGAAAAAAAAAATGACAGTGCAGATATGAAGCCAACTGCTGCTCATCACATATACACCCTGCTGCCTGGGGAGATGCTCCCATCTTCTGTGGTAGCTAGCCATCTTCAGTTGCCGGTCTCCTGCCTACTCAAGGAGCAAAGTGTGGTAGCCCTGTGTTCAGGGGAAGAGGTTGGTGAATCATGAGTTGTCCAGTATAGTGCTGTACTGTGGCACACTGGATGTACACATGGCCATAATGCTGCACCATGGCACTGTAGGCATCCACATGCTGTATGCATTAGTACAACAGTCACATGATTCATATTCAGTGTGGTGTACATCACTCACACCATCTGGTATCAATAGTGCATTGCATTTGTATCAGTAAGCTACCATCACACCTGCTGTAAGGACCTAATATGGTTACCAACAGCATTCATGTACTGTCATGGGTTACCAATATACAACTTTGAAATAGTGGAGTTTGAGTAAAGTCTCTATAGACAAGGACATTAATCAAATTAAGGAAGGAATCCAGCCTGGTAAGTATGTCAGCAGCAACATGAAACCCTGAGCTGGATGCCAGGAAGAGTGAGGCATGTGTTGTAGTTTGTGTAACTGGAAACCCATGACACTTGCAAGGTACAGTATTGTCTGCCTGTGGTAAAGGGGTTCAAATTCTGACCACAGAAACCTGCAGGAATTGCATTTTGCAAGGGGTGCAGGGTCAAATTTTAGGCATGGCTACAAGACATAAATTGGTGTGGTAAAGCTGTACATAATACTGAATGTAATTGTTAATCATGTATGTAAGTGGGGAAGTTATGGCCATAGTCATGTTTGTCTCACAGAGTACCAGACATAATTACTGACTGGCATATTTTGCATGCAGGTGTATAGGTATTGTCATGGCTTCTAGAGGGATTTGAAAAAAATATCAGTAGCCAGTAGAATGAATACTGGGCAAAGGTGTTACAGAAAAGCAATACTGAAACCAGATCTGGCAGGGACTGGTGCAGTATGTGAATACTGTGGGTAAACATATTAAGTCTCTTCAGCAGGTGTGATGATAGTTTACTGATATGAAACTCCATTACAAAAGAAAAGGCAGGACATTGTCACAGACACAGTTACCTCAGGTTGGACAACTAACACAAAAATGGCTCAACTAAGATTGAAGAGGTTTTGGTGTCAGTTGCTGACCAGGGGGAGTAGCTTGTCATACGTCTGAATGTGAGAGCTGGGCAGGCACCTAGTACCCGTATATCAGTAGGGAGGCACCAGGTAAGTAATGTCCATTACATCAGATTATAGTACATATCACTGCATGACTGAAAAGAGAGAGAGAGACTGATTAAGGGCCACTTCTGTATCTGTTCTTCCCAACACCTCTGATCTGCAGCTGCAACAATAAACATAGAAAGACATGTTTTAAAAGTTATGCTGTAGTGGTATATTCATGCAGGGCAATATGCATTCCAGAGGGATTTACAGAAGCTTACATATATGTGAATGGTAATGGTGTTATGTGTTCTTACTTTCCCAGATTCCATTGGCAGAGGTTTCAGAACAAGAGGGCAGTATAATGCTGATGTCAACAAAGCACTTGTGGGTAACAGTCATAGCAACATGCAAGTAGCACAGTTTGATGAAACAGCAGGACTGTCTGCAACAGTACAGAGGTAAAGGTTACCCACATCCATCATTATAGATGTTCCTTGTAGACATACAGGCTGAGAACACAGCCTCACTTGTGTATGACCTATGTTCCATGAAGCTGTGATTCTCTCATTTGCTCCACCTCCGTCCCCAACATACAGAGGATCTTTCATATACACTGCCTCTGAGATGTGCATACCCATCATAGGAGATAGATGGGGGGGCTGTCACCAGGACTGCAAAACTGTCCCTGATATGTTTTTCACACTTGGACTTAGTCAGTGGATGTGCAAGTCAGTGACACAGAAACAGATATCTGCTCCCTACATTGTGGAGATGGTGATTGTGAGATAATGTGTACCAACTGCAGTAACATGGTGTATGTGAACAGGGAACACGCACTGCTGCTGAGATCATCACTGGCAATTTTTGCCTTCATAGGTGCCTCTGTGTGACTGTTAGCAAACTCTACCTGGTTTATCTGTGCAAGCCATGCAGTCCTTGATATTGGGAGAGTCTAGACACATGGTGGTTTACCACAAGCCATCCCCACAGTACACAGACTGTTGATAAGACAGCATCAGTATCACTACACATATGATTTCTAAACTTGCCAGTATCATGTAGGATCTTCCATTGCTGAGAGATGCATTGCTGTGACTATTGTGCATCCCTGACCAACCAGCCCGCCAGCCAGCCAACCAACCAACACTATGTTAAACAACTTGTACTCCCTGACACACAGTTTGATGCATCAGACCAGGGATACTGCAGTCCAGAAGTGGGCCTAGAAGTTATTTATGCCTTTCCTCCAATACATAATTCAATAAATAAATCAAACGTGAAACGTGATTACTGTGACATGAATTCCTGATAGATAAATAAATAACTGTAAGATGGTAAGGAAAAAGTCAGGAGTGTATGTTTCTAGACAATAAGACTTTATTGAAGGGTGCAGATGTGTTAAGTGATTCAAAAGATGAACAGTCTAATGTAACTAAAACGATGGGGAAATATTCAACTAATTCTGGTCATTAGTCACAGAAATGAGGATAAAAACCGCAGTGGTACAGCGTTAGCATTGTTGCCTCACAGCAAGAGGTTCTCTTGTTCGATTCTCGGCTGGAGTGCCTTCTGTGTGGAGTCTGCATGTCCTCCCCGTGGTCGAGTGGTCTCCGAAAGACATGTGTGAATGGGCGTGCCTTCACTGAAGGTTGGGCGTCAGGCTGGCAACTCGGCACCATAAAAATCGACTGTCAATCATTAGCGGACCAGAGTTCCGCTGTGGCGACCCCTAACTGGGAAAAGCCGAAAAGACAAGTCACAGAAAAGAGGATGCTTTAGTAGAGCTTACAGTACATAAAATGTATGTGTAAAGGTTAAAAAGGCTTTGGTACTTGGTGATTTTCATGTAAAACATCAGTTGAGACCTTTGATTGAAATAGTGGCAGAAAAAGTTTCAATTACATCTTTGTCAGGAGCCATGTTAGTAGATTTAACTAACTTGGCTCCAAAACTGTGAAGATCAACAGAATCCTATAATCAGAAAATAATATTGGCAGGTACAAATGATCTTAAAGAGATACCAGCTAAGAATATGGAAGCCACAGTACTGAAATTTGTAAACAAAAAAACTGTAAATGCTGCTTTTAGCAATGTCCTTCCATGCCCAAATTTCAGTAATTGTCAGTACACAAAAGCTAAACTGTTTATTAATTGACTCTTTCAACAAGGCTTGAGATGGGTTTGAAGTTAAAAGATTTTTCTATAAATTTCTATAAGTTTTTATATATGTTTCTATATCAGGAAAGTTCTATCCTCCCTGTTTCTATGGTAATATGGATATGATATATTAAAGCTATTCTGATGTTCTTCATTCCACATTGCTGCAGTCCTAACTATTGGGTAGTCCGCTGTCCAGTGGTACTAATGCGCATGACCCAATCATATCCTTGCCAGTCTTTCGTGGTCCGTTGCAGAAAGCAATTTTTTGGTTGAGTGCATCTGAAAGTTTCTGAAGCCAGAGTTTCAGACCGAATCAAAGTTGGCTTTTTCTTGCCTCAGTATTTAACCGGATGTCAGAAGAAGTGAATAACTGTATTTCTTGTGGGAAACAGATACCTCGATTACCATACTTTGTGTATACCTTGTTTAGGGCCTGAGCACGACGTTGTTGGATGCGCTCTTGTGCTAGATTTAACAAACGCACTATTAAGAGAAGGTTAGACTGTGCCAGGTTAGTGTTTGGGAAGCGTTGTAATAGATGCGTGAAGCGGATGAGGACAAAGCGGCAAAGCCTAGAGTGGAGGAACCCAGAAGTCGGTTCTTTAGAGGGCTCAGTGGAGCCGGAGGTTTTGCCAGATGTTTCTTTGGAGTCTCAGGGAGACTTTACTGTTACAGGATGTATCCTCTCAGGAAGTAGGCCAGGCTGATTTGAGGGCAGGCCGTTTGCTTCAGTGGGGGTTTCTCCTAGTACTTCAGGGTCTTTCATATGCTTAAAATGGCAGAGGATTTGATTACTATGATAAGGGGTTCTATGCCCTCCTGATAAGAGGGCTACGGTGGAATCTCACTTTGAGAGTTTTGAGCAATGCTCGGAGGCTTCCGAGTCTTCGGCTGAAGACTTGCAGGAGTACCCTCGTTATTCTGATTCTGATGTGGATGATTCTACTCCTTCAGCTTCCTCCTGAGGATTTTTCATTTGCAGAGACTCTGCATTCCATGACGCACCATTTTCAATGGGAAGGTCAACATTTCTCTGATCCCACGAAAAGGCTTAGGGAATTTTTACCCCAGCACAGGCCATACCTCCTGTTTTAAATGTGGTGGAAGATGTTTGCCTCCTGCCCCAGTTAAACGGATAGGTATTATAGGGTGCCTGAAGCTCATAAGTATCTTTTAAGAGTCCTAGGGCAGACCCGAAACTGTCTCTCAGGGGCCTAAAGGTGTGAAGGCCTCAGTTGTTAAAAATCCTGTCCCTCCTGATAAAGAGGCAAGACGCTTTGATAGATGGGCAAAGAAAGTGTATACTCCTTCCACTTTAGCCATGAGGGCCTTGAATTGTCAGTTTTACATGCTTAAATATCAGAATTATCTTCTTTCACAGTTGAAATCTAAGGTGGATGCTCTGGCGGAAGGCATTGAGTGTAAAGAGTTGCAGGATTTAGTTCATGTGTCTGAACAAGTGGGTAAACATTCCTTGCAATGTGGTTTTGATGCTGTGCAGGCCTCTTCCAGGGTGGCTGCTACTGGTTCTGTTCTTCCGCCTGGTTGAGAGATCAGAACTTAGCTGAGCATGTTAAGACAAGGATTTTGGATGCTCCTTTTACAGTCTGATGTGTTGTTTGGTTCAGCTGGAAGCAGTTTAAAGAAGATGGAGGAGAGGGAGTCTAATGCAAAAATGCAAACTGTTTTTTTTTTGCAGCAGCCCGGTAGTAGTAGAAATTGGCCTGCTAAGGGATGGACTTATCCTGCTTATGATTCCCAGTCTAGAGGTAGGTCTAGGCGTGATAGGGGAGAGCTCAAAGGTGCTTAGGCCTAGGACAGGGAGTTCACCTGCTCAGACTTCTGGTGAGGGCAGGGGTCAGTCGCAGACCCAATGACCTGCCTTTTCAGCTGCCAGTACCTTCTCGCCTGGGCACCTCTAGGAGGAAGACTGTCTCTTTTCAAAGAAAATTTTACCCAAGACAAATGGGTTCTGGATATCATTCACCACGGTTACAGGTTTTATTTCCATACCTTGCCTCCTTTCAAAGGCATGCCAGACATTCCTCCTCTACAAAGACAAGAGGCTCACAAGCAAATTTCTCAGTTACTCCAAATAGGGGCAATTCAGCCGTTCCTGGGAACACGTGGAGACCAATTTTGGATTTATCTATCCTCAACACTTATCTGGACATTCCCAAGTTCAAAATGTTGACGTTACAACAGCTTTTACCTCTGCTGGGCAAGGATCACTGGATGGTAACTTTAGATCTCAAGGAAGCTTACTTCAATGTGCTATAAGACTAAGTTGCAGGAAGTATCTGCCGAGCTGGAAATTCTCATTATCAGTTCTCTGCATTGCCCTTTGGCTTATCTACTGCTTCCAGAGTATTCACAAAGGTTCTGGCTCCAGTGATAGCTTACTTCAGGCTAAAAGGAATTCAAATGTATCCTTACTTGGCATTGCCTGATTCTGGCTCAAGAAAAGGAAGACCTTCTACAGCATTTGGAATATGTCATAGCAGTGCTAAGATTATTCTGTTAAAGTCCAGTCTAGTACCCTCTCAAGACATGTGCTTTCTGGGTGTGAGACTGAACAGCAGCCCAGATGGCCTTTTAACCCCGGACAAACAAAAGAATCTTTCCAGTTACTTCCATCAACTATCTCTTCAGTCCGGGCTGACTGCAAGGACAGTCCTTCAAGCCTTAGGGTTCATGGCATCTTGTATTCTGGTGCTTCCCAATGCCAAACTGCATATGAGGAAGCTACAATGGTATCTCAAAATGTATGGACACAGCACTGCCAGGATTTGGACACTGTCATTCAAATAATACCTTGCATTCAAAAGGAATTTTGTGTGGGGGCAGGAATGTCACCTAAACAAGGGACTCTCTGTGACCCGTCAAATTCTAACGACAGATGCCTGGGAGCTCATCTAAATGGAAAGTGGATACAAGACAAGTGGCCTGCCAGACTACAGCATCTACATATCAACATGAAGGAGATGTTAGCAGTCCAGTTTGCATTAATGGCTTTCAAGGAGTTACTTCTTCCAGGGCAGGTGTTGATTCTAACAGACACAACTGTCATGTGGTACATCAACAAACAAGGGGAACACATTCTTACCCATTGTGCAGGCAAGCAATGATTTTATGGGAGAAAGCTTGCAACTAACTCTTCAGGCAAGGTTTCAGAACTCCTTAGCAGATGTGTTAAGCAGACAAATCATGGATCCCCACGAGTGAAACTGGGATCTTCATGTATTTCAAAAGTTGACAGTGTCCTGGGGAACTCCAGACATAGATCTGTTCTTCTCCACTAAACCACCAGCTGCCAAAGTTTTGCACAAAGAGGTTTCATCACACAGCAAGTGGATGCTCTTTCTTTCAGTTGGAAAAATCTTCATGTGTATGCGTTTCCACCTCTGCCTCTTCTTCCAAAGGTGCTTCTAAAAGTCAGACAAGACAAGCCAAGGATGATTTTAATAGCTCCAGATTGGCTCCATGGCCTTTACCCTTGATTCCCACATCTGTTGTCTCAGAAGTCGTCGTCGCCTGCTCAATGTCAAGCTTCACTCTCTTCATCTAACAGCCTGGCATATTCTGTTTTGAAAGACAGCAGGTCTCAACTTCCTCAACAAGTTTTAAATGTGATTATGGAAGCCAGGAGACCTAGTACAAGGAAAGTGTAAAATGGAAGAGATTTTATTTTGGACTGCAGCAAAGAATTTGGAGATTTGATTTGAGTGTGGCTCTTCAATATCTTACTGAGTTATTGGACAAAGGTTTGTCTTTCTCTTCCATTAAGATTCATGCTGCAGCAATTTCAGCTCACTATGATTGTGACCCACCATTGTTTTCACATCCTTTGTTCAAGCAATTTCTTAGAGGGCAAAGAATATGAGCTCCTACTCCAGCTTGGGATCTCAATTTTGTGTTGGAGAAACTTACTCTACAACCTTTTGAGCCTGCAGCTACTGCTGAACTGAAATTCTTGTCATGGAAGACTGCTTTTTTGTTGGCCATTACTTCTGCAAGAAGGGTTTCTGAGTTACAGGGTTGAGCCTTTTTGATTTCATAAGGATAGGGTATCATTACTTACTAAATCCTTCCTTTATGCCTAAAGTGGTTTCTAGTGTGGCTTTAAACCAAACTATTCATGCAAAATAAAGGAAAAAGATTTTGCACACTTTAGATGTACACAGGCAATTGCGTTATTATTTGAGCAGGACTAAGGATTTTAGGCAGTCTCAGCAGTTGTTTGTTTCTTTTGCTTTGAGTTCTCAGGGCAAGCCTGTGTCAAAACAAACTATTTCTAGGTGGATTGGGTTTTGCATTGCATTTTGTTATTCCCATCATGGCAAGGAGATTCCAGCTGGGATTAGGCCTCATTCCACTAGGGCTACTGCCACTCTAACAGCTTTTAAGGTGGCAACTAAGGATATTTTGGAGGCAGCTACTTGGAGTTCAGTGCATACTTTCTCTAAGCATTACCACCTTCCTCTCTACTCTAAGTCTAGGGCTGGTTTTGCCACAGCCATTTTGCAAGGCATGTTATCAGCTCCTGCTTCCTTATGATTTGCCAGCCTCCCTTACCTCTGCTTTGGGATTCTGACTGCAGCAATGTGGAATGAAGAACATAGTACAGTTTTGTACCTACCATAAATGTAGATGTTCGGATCCACATTGCTGCAGTCCCAATTCTGCAGTCCAATTATCCTCCCCTCTGTGTTTAGGGGTGGTTGTGTAGGTGAGGTTATATTCTGCTAATTTTGTATGTTTGTATATATATATATTTTGGTGCAGATATGTTGGGAGTTTTGGTTTTGGCCTTATCTTTTCAGGGTCTTCTGACATCTGGGGCAAGAAAAGACTGAGGATATGACGTCCGTCATGCGCATTAGTACCCTGCCCTACTCCCGTCAGTCTAATGCGCCCCAATAGTTAGGACTGCAGCAATGTGGATCCTCGAACATCTACATTTATGGTAGGTACAAAACTGTACTTTTCTTTTGGGAAACCATAAAAATTTTATTAGGCATGAGTTTATTTTTTGAGTATATTCCTTTCTGGTAACAGTTGTATTGCCAAAGCTGTATATAGAATCTTGGGTAGTCTATCTTCAAATGTTGATATTATTTTGTTCAACTTTTCCACAGAGATTGTAATTGTATTGATTATATTATTGTAGTTTTTTTAGACTAATTCCTTATTATCCTTGCATAACTCAATTCCTAGATATTTTAAGGTAGATTCTTGTTTCCCTATAATGTGATTCCCCTTCGTCTGCAATTCTTTTTTTATTTAAAAATAAAAATTTTGATTTTGATGTATTGAAATGGAGTCCTGAAGCCCTGTGAAATGTGTCAATTAAAATATCTAATTCTTCTAATGTCTCCTTTTCTATTGGATAATGTTAATAATATGTCATCAGCAAAGAGCATTACTTTAGAATTGTATTGTTCATAAACATCTACTTCTTTTTTTATTTTTGCATTGTTACATTTCCTTTCCATATTCATACATTGCCATTTTATGGCATATACTGAACGTTTTTAGATTTAAATGGCAACATTCTATTTTGTATAGTCAGCAAAGGTTAAACTGAGTGATTAGTGTCAATTTAATACTATTTGTTCAGAATGTGATTGTTACATTCTCTGACATTCCTAGTTCAGGCTTCTATTGTTTCCGTTGGAACAACTTTGTCAATTTGATGTCATGTGTAAAATATTAGTTACCTTGGTAACCGCTTAAGTATTATATATGGTCAAGATGAGTTACAAAAACTACAATTCAGGTTAAAGCAATTACATAACTTGTTATGCATATTTACTTATATAAATAAGTAAATCATCATGCTTCCCCTTGATGTTCAATGTAGTGTATGTCATTTACAGCAAGTTAAGACAGTAGTGTTATTATACACACACCCATGTTATTAAATCCTGTCTTTAATATCTAAGTTCAGCAGAATGCTCATCTTATATCATGATTATATATTTTATGTCTAGATTTACTAAAGTCATGCATTACATAACTACTGTGTGTTTTTTTTTTCCCTTTGGCTGTTGCTTAGTTATTTGAGAGACCACAAGCTGTAATGTTTATTCTTATTATTAGCTCCTTCCAAGCATGTTTGTATAGTCCATAGACTTTAAATTATGAGACTCTTCTAGTTTCTTATTTGTTATAAGTATATTTCCATCCTTACATACACACATATCAGTAAACTACGGTGGTGATGCGGTAGCATTGTTGCCTCAGAGTACGACGTTGTCCTGTTCGATTCTCAGCTAGAGCGTCTTTTGTGTGGAGACATGCGTGAATGGGCTTACCTTCGTTGAAGGTTGTGCATCAGAGCTGGCAACTCGGCACATGAAAATCTACTGCCAATCATTAGCAGACCGGAGTTCCGCTGTGGCGACCCCTAACCGGGAAAAACTGAAAGACACAACATACACACATATCAGTACTTCAAGCACGGGCAACAATGCCCATCCAGTTTTGCCAGAATACCATTCACTAGTTCATGTGTTGCGTTTCCAGGCTGTTCTTAAAATATCCAAACCAGTATTTGTCCTGTTCCATTTTGCCAGCCTGTTCCATGCAGTGGCCACTCTGCCAGTGAACCGCTCAACACACTTTCCATTCCCACAGATATTTCCATGAAGGAAATCTGATGACTCTGTAGCACTTCCCAGCAACCCCAAACGCCCCATAGAATCAGCTATCCCCCATAAGCCCTAAACGTCCGAGCAAGCTCACCTCCCAGACCACTGCAAAGTGTACTGCATAAGACCAAGTGCTCTTTGTCTTTCACAATAACTCAGAGGTCCACTCTTATGTAAATTTTTTAACCAAAAACGACTTTCCCGAGAATCATCTCAGAGGCTCCTCAGAGCCATTAAGCATTATTGTCACTCTGTCTCCATTACCATAGCAACCTGGGAACATCTGTTTCTGTTAGTGTGTCTGTGTACTGCATACCAGAGGCTCGCAATGCACCTGAAGCAAAGCTTCACTTCACTGCAACTTCAAGCCTAAATTCCCTCCCTTTCAGCAAGGCAGCAGCCAGGAAAAGAACAGAGAACAAATAGATAAAACAACAACAAAAAAAAAACTCCAACAAGCCGCCACAACATGAGACAACACACCCCTCCAGCCCTCCCAACTCTCACTCAGCAGACGTACACCAAATATCTCTTCCTAATACACAAGCATCAGTAAACCTCGATCACAAGCTGCAACCCACAGTTTCCTGGAGATGAAAACGGCAACATATAACAGCTGCCCGACACAGCTGCATCCACATACACCATGTCAGGCTTAATCAAACAGCACTCAAAGCTATGATACCTGCCGTAATTGATATTAATTATGTTTAGACAGAATAATAATGACATTTGTACTAGGTGCCAGACACAGCTGCATCCATGCACACCCTATCAGGATTGATCAAACACCACTTGTAGCTGTGATACCTGCCATACTTGATATTAACTAAATTTAGACAGAATAGTGATGACATTTGTACTAAGAGCTTGCTAGTATTATTTAACCGGGATATACATGACATTTCTAAATCATTATTTAAATAAAGACGGTATTAGTCTCCATGACAGCATTTTTTAAAAAAAAAAACATTCTACTGTTACTGCTATTGTATATGATGTTAATTTGTTACATTTGAGTCTGAACTCTGATGAATGGTACCTTGTTGAATTAGTAATTTTTACTCTCTTGACTGTTAGAATTGTTGTTCACTTTTACACTACCTTATACACTTGTTAGTGTATTCTAAACTACCATTGTTGATAGGCCTTACCTACTCCATATTTCTTGTTGTTCAGTGGTGTTTTTAACTTCTGTTTTTTTGTTGGTTAATTAATCTGTCTTTTTTCTTATAGGTTAATTAATCTATTTAAAAAAAACTACTATCTTACTGTTATTACTCTTTCTACCACTGTTTGTTGCTGTCATTAGTGCTGCTGTTAATTTCCTTACTATGTCTGAAAAAGGATTCAAGAAATGCGAGAGATGTGGGCATAAAATACCTTTCTCTTATGCCCAGTCTCTCTGTGTCTCCTGTTTAGGTATGGAGCACCTAGATCAGGATTGTGATATTTGTCATGGTTTTAATCCTCGGGCTCTAACTGGAGGAAAAACAAATTAATATTAAAGGGTATGTTGCCAACCCCATCTCTCTGTGTCTCCTGTTTAGGTATGGAGCACCTAGATCAGGATTGTGATATTTGTCATGGTTTTAATCCTCGGGCTCTAACTGGAGGAAAAACAAATTAATATTAAAGGGTATGTTGCCAACCCCATTCTCGATTGCTTTACCTGGAGTTCATCCTCCTAAAGTGAAAATTAGGGACCTTTCAGAAAGGTCCAGATCTGTGGAATCTTCGGCTTGTACATCCTCTGAGCTAAAGAAAAAGACGGAAAAATTAGATTCTAAGTCTGCTGGGATCTGACCTTCTTTAGATCTGAGCAAGTATCTTTCTAGTCCAATGACCTCGGATCCAACAATATGCACTAAGAATCCGAAGTACCCTGATCCAAAGCCTTTGCCTCGCACTGTGGATCTGGTACCATCCAGGGTGCCCTCTCATTTTCTTGACTGGCATTCTAAGTCCCCTTCAGATGATGAGTAGGTTCTTCATGGAGAAATTTCAGAAGGGAGTCTTCACAGTTCCTACTGTCTCGGGTCAGAAACACCATCCATCTACTGTTCTAACTGTAACAACTACTTCTCTGACCCAGCCTGTGGGCTTAAAAGTCCTCAGATCTGAGCATTCCAGGCTCTTCTGTGTCGGATATGAAGAGAGCTTTGTCTTCGGGTCCGACCATTACTCTTGAGTGCACTTTCTCTTACATCTTTAGATCCAACTGACCCTTGGAGACAAAGCTTCCAGGTCAGATCCAAGGGGATACGATCCACTCAGAAGTTTTCAGAGCTGTTTCTTCCTCTTGGTGCTTTGGCTTTGGATAGCTTGGCTCTAGCTTCCGCGTCAGGCAGGCAGCTGTCAGAGCAGAGGGTTCTGGCAGACCAGAAACTCGTTTTCTTAGCTCTGTTGGCTTCCTTCTCTCCAGAGCTGCCGGCTTTTGAGGTTGTGAAGAGGATTTCTGTGCTCCAGCAAAGTCAGGCGGGTCCTTCCCCCTCAGATCCACCCTCGACATCTCAGCTGACTTTACATTATGATTCTCAGCATTCTACTCTATTTGGACAACCAGCCCAGAGCTTCCAGACCACCCGGCCGGGTGTTGTCATCTCTTCAGATACTTCTCCGGATCATCCCACAGAAGTCCCTAGGAAGAGGACATGCAAGAGGAGCACTTGGACTCCCCAAAGGAGTCCATCACTGAGGATACCGACTTTGATGAGGGAGAAGGGTCTCCCAAATCACCACCCAATGACATCTCATTTGGAGACATCCTTGAGATCCTTAAAAAGAAGGGTGGTTGGTTTGCCCAAATCCTAACTCCGGAATAGTGAATATTTCTGGAAACTTTCTGGACTGGCCTGTCTACTTCCTGGGTCACTGTGCCCTCTGATGAACTTATTGATTTGGTTTCTAAGTAGGCATGGAAGGGAACTGATATGACTGAGCCAATTCTTAAGAAACCAGACATGATTCTGGCTCCACTTGTAGGCAGAGAACATTGGAGTAAGGGAGTATCAGTTTAAGCAATCATGGCCACTGCCACAAAAAAGGAATTTGTGGAATAGAGTTCCAATGTCCATCCCCCTAATAGAGAATCTAGAGCACTGGACAGATTTGGGAAGCAAGTTTATGCTTCAGCAACATTTGCTGTCCGATTGCTGAACTACTTGACACACTTCACAAGATAACAAAGGGACTTGATTAAAGAACTTTCAAACTCCCTTTTAGGGGTCACTACTGCAGAGGCTCAAACCTCTTTGGCATCACGGTTGGCTGTTCTTCGATTTTTCACTAATTCGTTCATGAGGCTCATCTCGCATGCTGCAGAAGGTGCCTCAAGGGCTACAGGTTCAGGCATTTCCATCCTGAGGCACCTGTGTGATTTTACCGAGCCGTTCAAGTCATCTTTTGTCAATGCAACCTTTGACGTTTCTTCTTTGTTTTGCTCCACAGTAAAAGACACACTGTGCAGGTGTGAGAAGGAAGGAAAGATCTTATCTGCAGTGGGTGGATGCTTTTCGACTCTTCAATGGACCTTTTTCAGGAATCAATGGGGAGGTCGAAAAATGTGCTTCAGGAAGTCTCAGGGTCCTTTCCAGAATACACATGGAGGTAGTTCCCCCTGAGGCAGAGGGGGGAGCGATAACACCAGAAGATGTCCCAGTGGCAGAGGAGGCCCACAAAACCGAGGGTCTAAAGTTATGTTTTCTGACAGACCCTTTCAGTGCTCCTGAAGGGAGACCCAACTGCCTTCCTGTGGAGGCAGTCAGGGGTTGCTTATTGCTGCCCCAGGAGGCCTGGCTAAACATAACAAATGATACTTGGGTGCAGAGAATCATTTTCAGAGGTTATTTTTTTCTCTTTTCCCTTCCATCCACGTTACCCAGGAAAATCCCTGATGTTCCACCCAATCAGAGGGAAGCAGCAGCACTGGAAATACAAAAGCTGCTAGAAAAAGAGTCATCCAAGAGGTCCCTCCAGACCAAATAGAGTCCTGAACTTACTCAAGATTCATTTTAGTGCCAAAAAAAAAGGGAACTGGTGACCGATTTTAGAACTCAGTGTGTTGAACAAGTCAGTTTGACATACCATGTTCCAGATGGTCATGGTTCAGTCCATTCTGCCCTTTCTGTGCAAGGACAACTGGATGTGCTCGATAGACCTTCAGGATACATACTGTTACATAAAAATGAACAGAAGGTACTTAACTTTTTCCAACTGGGGGCCTGTCATTACCAGTTCAGATCACTGTCCTTTGGCCTCCCCACAGCCACTAGGCTGTTCACCAAGTGCATGGCAGTTGTAGCAGATCACTTGAAACTGCAAGGATTCCAGATGTTTCCATATTTAGCTGACTGGCTCATTACCTCCCCGACCACTCATTGACTGGTACTAGCATGAGACCAATTTTTGCAGACTTGTTCATCTTTTGGAATAACCATTAATTACAAGTCTCAATTACAACTAACTCAGACATTGGAAATCCTAGGACCAAGGTTCAACACAGTATCAATGGTAGCATCTCTTCCCCTTTCAAAAGTACAAACAGTAAGACATCAGGTCAAAGAAATAATTTGCAGTACCAGAATTTCAGCCTGGTTGATTTTGCAAGTCCTAGGATCAGTATCAGCGGCATACGCTTTAGTTCCTTTAGCAAGATATCACATGAGAATTCTGCAATGGATGCTACAGACACAGTGGTCAATTCTCTGTCAACCTATGTCAACAAAGGTAAGAAGAACTCAGGTATGCAAATGATATCTTTCCTGGTAGATGCAGTCACAACAATTGATGTTCTTCATGTTTCACTGTTGCAGTCATTACATTTGGGTAATCTGCTGGCAGGTTGCCCTCAGTTCTCGTGATTAACAAAGTATTGGGTCCTGCATCGGTTGCTGTCCCTTCTTCCATGACGTCAGGTCGTCAGGGGTATAAAACATGCAGCCGACACCATTTTATCAGTCTTTCTTGCCATGCAGTGCCCGAGGCAGAAGCAGTTCGCAAGTGCTGGTCGGCCGACTCCTGAAATTTTCGTTTTCGAGTTTCAGAACCGAAGTCTTCAACTTAAAGCTAAGTACCCCGTTGGGGAAACTTTTTCTTGCTCCTTACCGTTGTCAGTAAAAGTTAATAATTGCATTACTTGTGGAAAGCAAATACCCATAAAGATTTTTTTTTTTTTTTTTTCAATAATAATTCTTTATTTTATTTTTTCCAAACAACTAATACAGTACTACCAACTACTTACAATATGTACATGAATGCTTCCAACAGTTACATAGAATCATTATACATACCTATACACTTCTAAAAAAAAAAATAATGAAGAAAAAAGAACTAGTAACCATATAAGACTTATCTCAATAAAATTCAACAGTTATTCAGTTTTTCCCAGCGAATAGTGGAATGGAACTTTAAGCTAATACAATGTTAAAGATTTGTTCCCATATTTTTGTATTGTTTACATTTTCTTATGTTCACTAATTAGAAATTTATGTGCTAGAATATGTTTGGTGGCTACTATCTTAAAATTTTGCCATGATGTCTGTAAAGGTTACAACCAATTGAAGCTATATATAACTTCATCAACAAAAATATTGACTAGTATAATTCTTTGGGTTCTTTCCAAGTTGGGTGGTGGAATATGTAAAATCGTAAATTCCCAGGAGAGTGTGGAATGTTGATATCCCATTTTTTGTAGTTGAAGTTGCAAGGAATTGCAGCGGTTGAAAATACATTTACAACTCCAAAACATATGTAGGAGGTCGCTGTTTGATCTATACAATATGGGCATTTGGTGAGTTCTTTGAGTTAAATTTGTGTAGAGTGAGGCCGTAATATGCATTATTAAATATCATCAATTGGGTAAATAATAGCTTCTGAAGGACACAGATTTTATGGTTAAGTGAATTGCTTTTAGTATTTTACTTTCTTCAATTGTCAACAATTTCTCTCTCAGTATTTGGAAATTAATATTTGATTATTATATTTTATTTCTTTAATCAAACCATATGCTGCAGTTATATGTTTACATTCCTGTGTAAGGGTTTGCCATAAGTTCAGACACATGTTTAAATCTTCTTCTTTAATTATGTCATTTCCTTTACTAAGGTAACTTATTGATAGGTCTTTTAATTGTCTTATTATAATTAGATACGATTTGGGGAGATTCAACTCTTCTAAAATATTGTGAATCGATACCTAAAAAGGATATAAATCAAGTAGGGTTAAATTAATTATAAGTGGGAATTTCTTAAGGTCTATCAGCTGGTTACCAATTTTCAGATTTGGATTTTTGTGAAATGGTTGAAGAATTATCATACTTTGCAAAAGATTTAATGAGTTAAAGAGATTTTGTACTGAAACTATATATGTTTTGATATGTTCCAACACGAAGTACACTTTAAGAGTATTTTTGTTACCCATAAAGATTTTAATTCGTACTGTATTCCTTGCTTAGGCCCAGACCACGAAGTACCTTGCTGTCAGTTTTGTGCTTTATTTAATCAGCGCACTATCCGTCGTCGGTATATTTTTGCCTCTAAATATTTTGGTTCTCGGTTTAGTTATCCAGAAATATCATCAGTTAACCATCCGACTACCGGGATTCTGAAAAAATGCAAAGATAAAGACAGAGACTGGCCAGCAAGGTCCAAAACTGCCAATGGCACTTTTCCTAAGTCAGTCGCCAGTTTGCCGGTGCTCAGCGAGGTGCTTTTGCAGCCCCTGATACCCGCTACTTGTGATTCGCAGGCCTCTACTGAGACCCAATCGGAGTCCGGTATGCCACGAGATACTTCAGCTATGGAACCCCCCCGGATGTCTCTACCTTGGATGGGTCTGGAGCTTCTGTACAGGCACCGGCTTCTGAGGGTGTATTCAGGCCTACAGACTTGCGTATTAAATCGACACCGCCTACATTACTAAGGCCTAAATCTCGATCCATGTCTAAAAAACCGATGCCCAGGCCACATGCTCAGGCCCCTATGCCTAAAAAACAAATGATAAAAATGGCTGAAGATCTAATTACTCTAATCAGAGGTAGTCAAACACCCCCCCCCCCAAAAGGCCTAGGACTGAGCTTGATTATGAACTTTCTGATCAGGATTCTGTTTCTTCTGATGACCTGGATTTGTCCATACCTACCTATGGGGATTCTGATGCAGAGGATTCCATTCTCTCTGCTTCCCCTCCTGAAGATTTTTCTTTTGGGGAAACTTTACATACTTTCAGGGAGCATTTACACTGGGAAAGCCAGGATTTTCTGATTACCTTCTTCTACGTCGTTATAGGCCTTTGGCTATACCTCCTGTACTAGACATTGTTGATGATGTGTTCTCGGAATCCAGTTTGGCCCCTGATTCCCTGCCTCTGGCTCCTAGTAAACCTGACAGATACTACAAGATTCCTGAGTCCCACAAGTTTCTTTTCAGTAATCCTGTTGCAGATCCAGAAACTGTTTCTCAGGGGCCCAAGGGCATTAAGGCTTCTACTGCTAAAAATCCTACCCCTTCTGATAGAGACTCCAGGGCGCTAGATAGGTGGGGTAAAAAGGTTTATACTTCTGCAACCTTGGCAATCAGAGCTGTAAAGTGTCAATTTCATATGTTAAAATATCAACAGCATATTATTGGACTGCTTAAACAGAAAATGATGTTGATTCATGATTGTGTGGAAAATAAAGATTTACAGGATTTAATGCATTCTTTTGAACAAGTTGGAAAACATACTTTGCAATGTGATTTTGATTCTTTAGAGGCCACTTGCAGGGCTGCTGTTACTGGGTCTGTGCTTAGAAAGCATGCTTGGCTTAAGGAGCAATCTTTGCCTGATCATGTTAAAGCTAAACTGTTGGATGCTCCTTTAAATCAGGACCACCTGTTTGGCAATAAGGCTGGAGAAGTTCTTCAAAAGATGGAAAATAAAGCTAAATCTATGCAAACTGTTAAAGATTTTTTCCAAGTGCAGCCTCCAAGATGTAGTAGGCACTGGCCTACTAAGAATTGGTCATTTCCAGTCCCTTCCAGGTCCTCTCAAGCCAAACCCAGACACAGCAAAACCCACAGGTTTCAGTCCCAGGGGACTCTCAGAACTAAGCAGTGGGGGCCTCCACTTCCAAATTTGGAAATAACAAGACACCCCCTATGGTAAACAGTCTCAATGACTTCCTTTTAAAATTACCAAGCACTTATCCTTTGACCGCCCCTTTGGGGGGAAAGATTGCTCTTCATGCAAAGAACTGGGAACTTATATCCCAGGACAAATGGGTTTTAAATATAGTGTCCCAGGGATACAGATTTCATTTCCACGCGTTGCCAACACCAAACGGGTGGCCAGACCTGCCCCCAAATCAGTGGGTAGAGGCTCAAAAACAAGTACTTTCCCTCTTAAGCATGGGGGCTATTCAACTGGTACCAGAAGAGGAAAAGGGACAAGGTTTCTACTCCAGGCTTTTTCTGGTACCCAGAAAAGACAAATCATGGCGTCTAATCCTGGACCCGTCTACTCTAAACACCTTTCTGGAGATTCCAAAATTCAAGATGCTGACTCTTCACCAATTACTTCCTATGCTAGGCAAAGATGCCTGGTTGGCAACTCTAGATTTAAAAGAAGCATACCTGCACATCCCAATCAGGGAATCTTGCAGAAGATACCTATGCTTCAAAGGCCGCTACTTACATTATCAGTTCTCTGCACTGCCCTTTGGCTTGTCTAGTGCACCCAGGGTATTCACAAAGTGCCTGGCTCCAGCTATTGCATTTTGCAGGCAAAGAAATATTCAAATATATCCATACCTGGACGATTGTCTAATTCAGGCAGAAAACCAGGGCATACTTTTAAATCATCTGGCATTTGTAAAAACGGTTCTAACTTGTCTGGGGTACACCATAAAAGAAAATAAATCACAAGTGGTACCCTGTCAGCGGATTACATTCTTGGGTGCAAGCTTGAATACAACTGCCCAGATGTCTTTCCTTATGCCAGAAAAGCAAATTAATTTGGTGACTTACTTCAAAAAAGTGGCCACAAAAACCCTGCTATCTGCAAGACAAATACTGCAAGCCTTGGGGTTCATGTCCTCCTGCATTCTTCTAATTCCATATGCAAGACTGCATATGAGGAAACTACAGTGGTATCTAGAAAGTCTATGGAGTCAACATTGTCACAGCCTGGAAACAATGATTCCTATCATACCTTGCCTACACCTGGTGTTCCTATGGTGGGCAGAGGCCTGCCACCAAAACAAGGGACTACAATTCACACTACCCCCTGCCACCCAAACCATAACTACAGATGCATCAGACTATGCATGTTGGGCTCACCTGGCAGGGAAGTGCATTCAGGGCAAATGGAACCCAAATCAAATGCACATACATGTCAATTAAAAAGAAATGTTAGCTGTACAGAATGCTCTGACAGCCTTCAAGGACTACATACTTCCAGGACAACTAATGGTAAAGACGGACAACACCATGGTTATGTGGTACATAAACAAGCAGGGGGTACACATTCCTATCCTTTCTGCAGACTAGCCATGGCATTGTGGAACACAGCCTTGAGCTACCAAGTGCATCTGTAAGCCCAATTCCTGCCAGGAAAATTGAATACACTGGCAGATGGACTAAGCAGAAACCTCATGAACCCACACAAGTGGAAACTAGAACCACGGATTTTCAACATGTTGACAAGCGAATGGGAGAGCCCAGACATAGATCTTTTTGCCTCCCCCCAGAACTACCAGTTGGACAAGTTTTGCACAAGGACTCCCCACAAACAAGCCTGGAAAGTGGATGCTCTGTCCTTCAGCTGGAAAAACCTATCAGTCTACGCCTTTCCCCCTCTGCCTCTGCTCTCCAAAGTTCTACAAAAAGTTGAATAGGACAAACCAAGGATGATGTCAATTGCTCGAAACTGGCCGTGCCAACACTGGTACCCCCTCCTGCACAGTGTGTCGCAAGTATCTCCATGGCACCTTCCTCAGACCCCTTCCCTGCTGTCTCAGCAGGAGAACCAAATTCTGCACCCTCAGCTTCCAACATTGAACTTTGCAGCCTGGCTAATCACTTAAATTCACCCTCATCAAACCTGTGATGGATGTCATCTTGGAGGCAAGGAGACCTAGTACTAGAAAATCTTATGCTGACAAATGGTAAAGATTCTGTGCCTGGAACCAGTCTTTAGGGATGAGCACAGCAGCGCCCAATTTACCTCAGATTTTGCAATACTTAACTGGGATGCTTCACAAGGGCCTGGCTTTTTCCTCCATTAAAATCCACACCTCAGCTATTTCAGCTCATAGGTTCATAGGTTTATACTAGGCTATCTGCCCCAAGGCATTTATAAGCCTAGCCCAAATTTTTGTGGCTTACGCCACCCCTTATATGAAAAGAATACTGTGCCCATTAGTTTGTTGTGCCTCTGTCCAGCAGTGACACAGAGATGATTCCTGGAGTAAACCTACGATCTCCCATCCACAGGTCAAGATTTCTCTTGAACAGAGCCAGCGAGGTGCTCTGCCTCACATGGACCGGGACTCTATTCCACAGCATAGGGAGTCTCTGAGTGATAAATCTATCCCTCCAGCACGTCCTATTTATATCCGTGCTAAGGTTTAAGTCGCTTGCTCTAGTGGTTTTGGTGGATTTGGATTTTTTGAGGTGGAGCATGTCCATTAATTCCGGGTTGGACATGGCCTTGTATGTCAGGCACATGTCACCTCTGAGCAGACGGTATGCAACTGAATAGAGCTGGAGTTTCTTCAATCTGGCAGCATATGACAGATTTTGGAGTCCCTTTATCCTTTTGGTGAGAAACTTTTGGGGTCTCTCCAATTGCTGCAGATGTCGGGCGAGATACATCCCGAATGGGGCATTGTACTCTTATCATTGGTCTGATAAGTGAAGAATACAGGGGAACAATGACCTCACTAGATCTGGATGTGAATCCCTTCATGATCAGGTGGGCAATGTAGAAGGTCTTTCTAACCACTTTAGCAACGTGAGTGTCAAAAGAAAGGCCACTGTCAACCTGGGTCCCCAGGTCCCTGATAACCTCTTCTGTGCTTAGTGGATTGCCACCTATATGGTAGCTTGGGGTTACCTTGTTTTTCCCGAAGGGTATGACTATACATTTTCTGGCGTTTAACTTCAGGCCATGGCTCTGGCACCAGCTATCTGTTTCCGTGAGTCCCTTCTGAAGGATATCCGTGTCCGATGCACTTTCCAATATGGCGCCCAGTTTGCAGTCGTCTGTAAACTTTGTCAGCCAAAGTCCTCCCATGTTGGCCTGTACTTCTGAGAAGTAGATGCCGAACAATAGGGGGCCAAGGACCGAGCCCTTTGGGACACCACTTGTGACCGGCTTGGAGTCTGACATAGCGCCAGCAACTCTAACCCTGTGGGTTCTGTCCTTAAGCCAGTTTGCAACCCATCTTGTGACATATGGGTTTACATTTAATCTGGTAAGTTTTTCTACAATACCCGAGTGGGGTATTGTGTCGAAAGCCTTTGCAAGGTCAAGGTAGGCTGTATGGACTGCCTTTCCCTCATCAATGGCCTTGGTGACTGTTTCGAAGAAGTCGACCAAGTTCAAAAGGCATGATCTTCCCTTGACGAAGCCAAACTGGGTTGGGTCCAATGTCTGCAAGTCCCCTATATCTTTGTTTATGAGCTCCGTTATGATCCTCTGCATAGCTTTGCAGACTAGACTTGTTAAGCTTATGGGGCGGTAATTACCAGGGTCCGTAGAGGCACCGCCTTTGTGGAGTGGGACCACAGTTGCCGTACGCCACTCCTTGGGCACGTATCCTGTGGTAAGGCTGAGATTAAACAGCTGCCTTATGTGTGGGTTTAATTCCTCATTTAGCTCGTGTAGCACACAGCCGGGGACACCATCTGGTCCCATTGATGCTGTGTTTTTAGCTTTAGAGAGAGCAGCTTTCACCTGCGCATTTGAGATGTCTGGGAGGCTACACTCCGCTGGGATAGTTATCTCTCCTTTAGCGGGGAGAGGGGGTGAAGTTTGCACTGAACCTGTCTGCCAGTATGTTGGCAATGTCTGTGGGTTCAGTGATTTTTGTATCATTTTGGACTAATTCTGAGCATATCTGTGAGTTTCCACCCAGGTTCTTAACATAGCTGAAAAAGGCCTTATGATTGTCCTTTGAATCCATGGCAGTTTTTCTCTCAAAATTGGCCTTAGTTGATTTTATGAGTGCTCGTATTTTTTTACTAATAATGATCAGGGGTGACTTCCCTTTTATGGATTTTGTTCTATCATGTAATAGCTTTCTCCTCTTATTGTAAAGTTTGTTAATGGCTGGGGTCCACCAGACTGGACGCTTGCCCTTTGTGGAAAGAGTCTTGGTTTTATTTGGGATTGCCTGATCCATGCAGTCCTGGAGGTGTTCATAGAAGGCATTTGTAAGGGCTTCGCAGCTTGGGTTGTGGTTTCCACTGGCTCAGGGGCCTTGAAGGATACCACACCAGTCTTGAGTAGTGTGAAGTTTGCTTTAGAGAAGTTCTTCACTGTGGTCTTTTTGTTTGGGGTGGGGCGGGATGTGGATTTCCAGTGAGATTAGTTTATGATCAGATCTCACCAATGAGGGATATACTTCGATGTGGAGCATTTTGTCCCCATGTTTGTGATAATGAGATCTAGTATATTTTCTCCTCTCGTGGGAACAGTGACTAGCTGTTCCATGGCATTTGAATTTATGAACTCCAGGAACCGTTGGGCTAGAAAGTTAGGGCTTGAGTAATGTTCCCAGTCTATATTCGGTAGTTGAAGTCACCCAATATGATGGTGTTTGGAGATACATTTATACCCTCCAGTGTCTTCAGGAAGGCTGTGTGGGGTTCCTGAGTTTGAGAGGGTGGCCTGTAGCATGCTACAATTTGTAGAGCAGTTTTGTCTATGGTTAGTTGCACCTGGATGGTTTCCAAGCTTATGCGTTGCCACCATCCTGGAGGTGTGGGTATCCTTTATGAATATGGATACACCCCCTCCTTTTGTGGTGTGGTCTGGGTTTTGGGGCCGGAACACATGATATGAGGTAAAACCTAATAGTGCCGGGGTGCTCTCAGGAGCCTTGAACCAGGTTTCAGTTACAGCACAGACATCGATGTTCTCCATACTGAGAAGGGCCTCGAGTGCGTGCATTTTGAGATTTAGACTTCTGGCATTGAGCAGCATTACCCTCAGTTTCTTCCCATTTTTGTTTTCTAGGGTGGTAGGTTTAGAATTTGAGCCTTGCCTAAAAAAGGCACTATGGGGGTGGCAAGAGCCTTAGCCAATATCCGGAATCCCAGGGGTGACAGGTGCAAGCCGTCCCTTGCGAAGCAGCGTGGCTTGTCAAGCATGTCATCTCAGGCAGACAGACACTGGATCCCAGACATTAAGCCAATTGTTAAAGCTGATCATCTTGTCTCTATATTGTGGCATCATTCTTGGTGAAGGAAGGATACTGCTCAGGGTTAGGGTCATATCTGCCTGGGCTACATAATCAGAGAGCTCCTCTATGTCTCTTTTCATGTAGTCCAGGGAGGTACGTCTCAGGTCGTTCACACCAGCATGGACAATGACTGTGTCATATTTGTACTTGCTGTGGAGTGACCCGAGTGCTTGTGTTATGTGGCGGATTCTAGCGCCCGATAGGCAGCTTACTGTGACCCTCTCCTTGTTCAGCCTGGTGAGTGGGACATCAATGTGTCTGACTATGGAGTCACCTATGACAAGTATGTTTGGTGTTGTATTTGGCCTTAAGGGCTGTGACTGCTTTGCACACTGCTTTTGTGGTTTATGTGTTGCTTGTGGGGTGTCTTGAGGTAGCAGTTGTTTGGGTGTCTGCTTTGGAGGCCTCTGCTGTTTAGGTAAATTTTTACTCAGAGCCTCCGAGTATGTCTTTGTGTGTTTATGTGTTTGATTCAGTGGTGTGGTAGCATTATGTGAGGCTGGTTTTGTGGTGTGTGTAGTTGCCTTCTCCTCCTGTCTGGTCTTGCCAGTCCTGAGTTGAGAGAGCTCAGCCTCCAGTTTGGCTAAATAGCTGCATCTCTCGCAAGTATTTGTGTTATGTGGGAGGAGGAGAGGGTTGTCTGTGTACATGAGGCAGTTATAACATTGCCTCAAGATTCCCAGATTCACCAGCTGGACCAGAGAGGAGATTGACAACTGACCTTTGGACATGCTAGAATAATATTGGGAATTCCTTAATAATTGAAAACAAGGGCCAGTGGGGAGTGAGGGTGTAGTGCTTTTAATTTTTAGTGCTGACTTATATAATTGCTTTAGTGAGCAAGTGCCAGGTAACTTGAGTGCAATGTGTTACAAGTAACTAAATGCAAAAACGACAAACAGTAACTTTCTTTCAAGTGAAACAAGGAAATAAGTACAGTAAGCAATGCAGATATCACTAGTGATCCACAGAAGCGCTGAAAAGCTGCGTATTAGGTGGAATTAGCTTCCAGGGAAATAACAAGCAAACAAACAAAAAGCATATAAACAAAGCTAGATTCAGCAGGCCTGGATCTAGTCTATGCTAGAGCAAACAAGGTGTACCAATTTCAGTAAGATACAGTTCAAATATTCAGTCACTATAAACCTTTAACCAGAAATTCCCAGCTCAGAAGGGCAGAGTCCAGCCTCTTCTCCCACAAGAGTGCAGACCACGAACCCTCTTAATGTAAAATAACTGGCCTGAAGCCCAAGTGCCTAAACCAGAACTAATACACTTGGACACTGGGCTCTCAATCAGCAGTTCCCAACTTAGAAGGATGAAAGCTATCTGTCCTGCCACCACAGTGCTTGCCACAAACCTTCCTAATGTAAAACAACTGATCTGAAGCCCAAGTGCTTAATCCAAAAGACTTAGAATGATAGCTACACTTTAATCAAGTTACAACCAAGCAGTAATAAATACAATTGAATACTTTAGAGAATGTCTGGATTAGTGCTCAAGTTACACAAACAAAGCTAGATCCAGCAGGCCCGAATCCAGTCTATGCTACAGCAAACAAGGCGCACCAACTTCAGTAAGAAGCAGTTCAGATATGCATGCACTATAAGCCTTTAACCAGAAATTCCCAGCTCAGAAGGGCAGAGTCCAGCCTCTCCTCCCACAAGAGTGCAGACCACGAACCCTCTTAATGTAAAATAACTGGCCTGAAAGCCCAAGTGCTTAAACCAGAATTAATACACTTTTAGAATAACAGACACTGAGCCCTCAATCAGCAGTTCCCAACCTAGAAGGATGTAAGCTACCTGTTCTGCCACAACAGTGCAGACCACAAACCCTCTCAGTGCAAAACAACTGGTCCGAAGCCCAAGTGTTTAAACCAAAAGGCTTAGAATGAGTTACACCAACCAGTAATAAATACAAATGAGTATTTTTAAGATGATGCAAAAGTAAAATGAAGTAGGTAGAAACACAAGTACAGTAAAAGCAGATGAAATTTTTTTTTTTTTTTAATCTGAACAAGTGCTGAGATCAAAGAAACAGATTTGAAAGCTGAAACTAGAAAACTGGCTAGTTATAAGAAAAAAAACAAGCTAGAAGGCTTCCCTCAAACACAGAAGGGCTTGGGGGCTCAGAAGCCTACAAATAGTCTATACCACTTAACAGGAAAGGCAGGAAATAAGCTTAAATTTTTTTTGTCTGTTTCCCAGATGCTCTCTTTGTACACAGTAGGATTGCCTGAAATCAGAATATGATCTCACTGCACTCAGTTGAGTGAGCAAATGAGATGAGCCCAGAGGCAGGCTGAGGGGCGGGCACTAGCAAATAACAAAATTCAGCAAACACTAGCTTCTGTTCAAGTTACTAAAGAGCAGAAAAACTGCCAGTTCAGTTAATATTCCTTCAACACAGTTTAAATCAAATTAAATACTGTATTTTTTTTTAAAAAAGTGCAGATAAAGGTACTTAAATTCTCTTATACGTCCAGTTGAATATAACCAAGTTCTTAGCCGGCCAAAGCTGAGGTTTTTAAGCAGAAAATATTTCACAATGCACCACTTAACTAGGCAAGGACAGGAAATCAAAGAATGTGGCTACCCCCACACCTGTAATTACTAGCAAATAACAAAATTCAGAAAACACTAGCTTCTGTTCAAGTTACTAAAGAGCAGAAAAACTGCCAGTTCAGTTAATATTCCTTCAACACAGTTAACCTCCCCTCTTCTCTCATTCTCTGCTCAAGCAGTATCTCAGAGGATCAAAAAACTTGAGACCACCCACGAGAGCCCCAACCTTTGCCTGTTACCTTAACTTTGTTTTGAAAAAACTCACTCTACCTCCTTTTGAGCTACTGCAGACTTAAAATGTCTTTCTTGGAAAACAGCCTCCCTTTTAGCAGTCACTTCAGCTAGAAGGATATCTAAATTACAGGCCCTTATGGCAGTGGAGCCTTTCATCATCTTTCATGTGGGCAGGGTATCTCTGAGGACCAATCCATCCTTTATGCCCAAGGTGGTTTCCAGTGTGGCTCTTAATCAGTCCATTCATTTGACAGCCTTCTTTTCCAGTCCACAGAACAAAGGGGAATGGATTCTGCATTCCTTGGATGTGCACAGACAACTTAGACTCTACTTGGACAGGATTAAACCTCGAAGAAAATCTGAACAACTGCTGGTAGCATTTTCTGCAGGGGCAGAGGAGAAGGCTATTTCAAAACTAACCATTTCTAAGTGGATAAGCCATTGCATTCATTTCTGCTATAAGCACCATGGAAAACCTATCCCCCAGGGGATCAGATCTCACTCAACCAGGGCTGTGTCTACTTCTGCAGCCTTTCTCAGAGGTGTTCCTGCCAGGGACATCCTAGGATCTGCTACCTGGAGCTCTATGCATACTTTCACCAAGCATTATCATTTACCAATTTTCTCTAAATCTAGAGCTGGCTTTGCCACTGCTGTCTTACAGGGCCTTATAGCTGGCCCTAATGCTGTATAAACTCCTCCTCCCAACCATAGCTTTGGGAATCTACCCAAATGTAATGACTGCAACAGTGAAACACGAAGAACATAGTACATTTGTGTAGATGTTCGAGTGTATTTCCTGTTGAAGTCCTGGTTACCCTCCCTCCAGCCCCCTGAATTCTTTTGTCTATACCTCTATTCTTGTTTACTATGCTTAAAGCTTTCTGGTGTATTTGCTTTTTGTTGGAGGTTTAACCTTGTATATAGTTGCTTCCCATTAGGGGGGCACCTGACATCTGGGGCAAGAAAAACTGATAAAATGGCATCGGCTGCATGTTTTATACCCCTGACGACCTGACGTCATGGAAGAAGGGACAGCAACCGATGCAGGACCCAAGACTTTATTAATCAGGCTGACTGAGGGCAACCTGCCAGCAGATTACCCAAATGTAATGACTGCAACAGTGAATACACTCGAACATCTACATTTATGGTAAGTGTACACGCCTGTACTTTGCTAGGTCTTCCTTTCATTCTCTCTCTGTCCAAGGCAATAGTGACTACAGACTCTTCCCAGATTGGGTGGGGGGCATTTTCTGGGGAAGACAGACCAAGGTAGTTGGTCCCCTGTGGAGGCCAACTTGCATAGCAATGTTCTGGACGTGAGAGTGCGACTGCTACTTTGGTGTTGCAAGCATTCCAAGACTCTCTCCCTCTCAGAACAATTGCGACCTGAACAGACAGTGTGTCTTGGTTTGGTACATCAACATACAAGGGGAACCAAGTCTTACACCCTGCGTCTAGAAAGCCTGAGGGTGTGGCAATGGGCGATTTCCTCCAAGCACTTTCTAATTGTAATGCACGTTCCGAGGAAGTCCAGTGTGATAGCAGACAAGCTGAGCAGGTCCATGTTACTACCTCATGAGTGGTCTCTCAACAACAAAGTAATGGACATAATTTTCAGTTAGTGGGGCCAGCCCTGCAGCGATCTTTTTGCATCTCTCCTAAACAACAAGTATAGCAGCTTCTTTGCCCTAGTCCCCCATCTGAGGATTTACCAGGGGATGCTCCACTCCATGATTGGCCTCCCAGTCTTCTATACGCTTATTCCCCTACGACTTTAATTCCCAGATTTTTTTAGAAAGCAGCCAGGTTGAAGAGCAAAGTCATGTTCATTGCACCCCACTGGCCTCAACAGATTTGGTTCCCCTTCCTTTGGCCTCATCTTTGGTAAGCTTCTGGATCCGACTCCAGACCTTCTGTCTCACCCAGCAGGCATATGATTAATCCGGACATCTCAAACCTCAGGATGACTGCGTGGTTTCTGCAATTCCATTAATAGCTAGGCAGTCAATGCTCTCTTCACCTGTCCATTCCCTTCTGTTATCTTCCCATAAATCCTCTACGAGAAAACTCTGCAGAAGTAAATGGGGACGATTTGTTTATTGGGCAAAGCAGAACCAGATAGACCTTTTCTTAGCCCCAATACATTCTGTTCTTGAATTTTTAGTGAGTTTGTTTAATGAGAGTGCTTGTCCATCAACTGTTCATTTCAAATTTCCACATGGGGGTTTCAGAATTCTTCCCTGGCTTCCTACAAAATATGCAAAGCATCTTTGAAAGGTACTGTTCTACTTAGACCTCCTTACTGAGATCCTGTTCCACCATGGGATTTAAACTTGGTACTGCAAGCCTTGACACCGTCTTCCTTTGTACCTGCAGCTAAATGTGATTTAAAATTCTTGACCTGGAAGAATATTTTTAGTTGCAATTACATCTGCTAGAAGAATTTCAGAACTTCAGGCATTATCTTCTAAGCCCCCATATTTGATTTTCTACAAGGACATGATCATCTTACATACTAATGCTTTCTTCCTACCTAAGGTGGTGTCAGAATCCAACATTAACCTGCCAGTATTCTTCTACCCAACCTTTATAAAGGACAATATGTGCTGCACTTACTGAGTATTCTTAAACAGTTGTGTTTTTACTTGCACGGAAGGAAAACATTAGAAAGACAGACCAGCTATTTGTTTTCTTTGCATATCACAAGATGAGTGAAATAGTCACAAAAGTAACTATAGCCAGATGGTTGATGGATTGCATCTCTTTTGTCTGCACTAAATTGAATTTCCCCCTTCCAAAACTATTAAAGGCTCATTCAACTAGATCTGTGGCCATGTCCACTGTATTTCAGTCTAGAGCATCCATGTATGATACTGGTGCGACTGCTACTTGGTCATATCTTCATACCTTTACCATTCTTTACAAACTAGATCTGGTCTCGAGGGGAGGAGTGGCCTTTGGCTCAACTGTACTCAGAAATATCCTTCCTTAGAGTCCACCTAGGAACTTGGGTAGTTGAGGACTGTGTCCCATGCATTGAGGAATGAATGAAAATTGACAACATCAGATAAAGAAGTTGTATACTGACCGTACTGTTTCATCTGTTTTGTCCATTTTCATTCTTCCTCAACTCCCCACCCTCCATCCCCCTCCATTTCTCTCAAATGACTTCTGGAGGAATGAGACTTTAAGGACACCAAGATCACCATATGTCCTTTGCGTTGAACGCCAGTTATGGCAATTCTTTTATAATCTCTCTCTCTCTCTCTCTCTCTCATGCTGTAAATATGGTCTGAGGGATGTTAGGCATAGTGCATTATGGGTAGGAAAAGAGCTCAAGCGTTTGTTGGTGACCACGAGCTAGAGTAATGACCGAGTCTGATCCGAGTGTCACATCTGAACCCATGCATTGAGGAAGAATGAAAATGGATGACACAGATGGAACGTTATGGTTAGTACATAACTTCGTTGTTGCCACAGTCAGCTGCAAGCAATGGTCAGAGAAGGTTGTAAGGTCAACAGAGACCAGGCTGAAGACTGGAGAGAAAGCACAACCATTCAAGGAATTAACCAGGGCTCTAGCACCCCAAAACGAGGAGGAACTAGATGGAGTTGACCAAGAATGGCAGTGCCTCAAAACAGCATGTGTGAAGACTACAGAACAGGTACGTGGCCGAACCAGATATGGAAATAACGTATGTAAAGAAAGCTGGTGATGGAATGCAGAAGTCCAGGAAATCATCAAAATAAAGTAGTGCAGGAAAAAGTGGGATATAGAAAAGACAGATCAGGCTAGGAAGGAATACTGGTTGGTTAACAAAAAGCTAAGAAAGGAGTTGCAGTAGCAAAGAACAGGGCATCAGAGGCACGCTACCAGCTTCTGGAAAATGACTCAGTAGGTGGCACAAAGAAACTATTAACAGGTTGCAAGACAAAGACAGAAAGATAAAGAAAATAGTCAGACACTGAAAAGATGGACCAAGCTAGGAAGGAAATATTGGTTGGCTAACAAAGAGGTTAAGAGAGGAGTGGCAATAGCAAAGAACACAGCATAAAAGGAACTCTACCAGATTTGGAAAATAACTTAGTAGATGGCACGAAGAAACTATACCGGGTTTCAAAGCAGACACTCTTCATAAGGGATGCCAGCAACAAACTGCTGACCTGTCCATAGGACATCAAAGGCAGATGGAAGGAATACTTCAGCAGCTCCTGAATGAAGAAAACCCCACAGAAGCTGTACTGCCCTAGGCACAGCCTACAGTGAGAGGAGAAGAGGAGCCCACCCTAGAAGCAGTAAGAACAGCACTAAGGAAAATTAAGTCAGGGAAAGCAGCAGGCTCAGATGAGGTCACAGCAGATATAAGATGTTGGGTGAAATTGGGGAGAAATGGCTCCTGAGGGTACTCATAACAGTGTAGAGAGAAAGGTGCATCCCAGATGACTGGAGAATAAGCATACTCATGCCAGTCTACAAGAACAAAGTGGACATCCACAGATGTGGGCAGTACAGAGGTATCAGATTCCTGTCACACTGCATGAAAGTTCTGGAGAGGGTGATTGATAAATAGATAATGCAGAATAGTAGAAAGATGGGAAATGAGCAGTTCAGATTCAGATCAAGATGCAACACAACTGACATGATGATTTCAGTGAGACAGATAGTTGAGAAGAAGCTAGAGATGAGGAAAGAGTCCAACGGGGCATTCCTGGACTTGGAGATGGCATATGATGAGGTCTCAAGAAAGTTGATTTGGGCAGTATTGCTGTGGTTCAAAGTCACAGAAACATTGGTAGAATTAGTGCAGGCTGTGTAAAAGGACCAAGTGACAGTGTTCAGTCTTACAGAAGGGTTCCCAGTGGGAGTGGGTGTGCACCAGGGTTCAGCTCTGAGCCCACTGCTGTTCATACTGGTGATGTACCACTTTAGCAAACAGGGTGGAGGGGGACAGATCAACAAAGCTACTTTATGCAGATGATGTGAGATTACAGGCAGACTTTGAGGAAGAGCTTCACCAAATGATACTGTTATGTGATACAAAACTGAAAGCCCATGGGATGAAACTAAATACAGATAAGACAGTGGTAATGGCAGCAAATTGGGAAAAATCAGAAGAAGTTGAAAACTGAGATAGAAGGGAAGATAATGGAACATGTTAACAGCCTCAAGTATCTAGGAGGCGTGGTTGAATAAAAAAGAAGTCTGAATGAAGAAGTCAAAGCTAGAATCAGAGGAGCTGCAGAAAACTGGCTTAGAATGTCAGGAGTAGTGTGTGACAGAAGAATGCCAAAGAAGCTGAAAAGTAAGGTGAACAAAACAGTGGTGCAACCAGTACTACTGTATGGTACAGAAAACTGGGCAGTAAAGGCTGAGCAGATGAGAAAGCTAGAGTTGATGAATATGAAGTACCTGAGATGGGTGGTAGGATGCACATTGTGGGACAGGCAAAGAAATTAGGACATAAGAGCAGAAGCCAAAGTAGCTGCAATTGCAGAAAAGATCAAAGAGAGCAGATTATGGTGGTTTGGGTACATGTGCAGTAAAGCCGAAGACAATCTTTTGAAGTAGATTTGGGACACACAGGAGGAACGTAAGAGGAAACAAGGGCATTCAGGAAAGAGGTGGATGGACTGTGTGAGAGAAGATCTGCGACAGTCAGGCTTGAGTGTTGAAGAATGCAGGAGTGTAGCACTGAATCAAGAGAGATGGAGACCAGTAACACAAAACCCCGACTTCATGTAGAAAACGGGAAGAAGGGCATTGATGATGATGATGATGCATGATGATGACCATATGCACAGGTACATATCCATGCTATCCTCTTGCCCTAGGAACTATACATTTAATAAAATCGGATTATATTTGCTAGACTTCTAAGGGCCCTTAAGCAGTTAACCTAGTAATCTTCTATGAACCTATGAACCTATGACTTGTAATTACCTGTCTATAAACTGAGAAGACTAGTATGCTGTTTCTTGTTTTTCATTTTTCTTGTTTGATGCATTAAGCATGTGTACTGTTAACAGTGCAATTTCCCAGGCTTGGTAGCAACATACTGGATTTTGTTTTACTTGACAACAAATAATTAATTATAAATGAGAAGTTGAGGCTACCTCTGGGAACATCAGATTGCATATCTCAGTTCACCATTGGAAGTTTTTCATTTAATACAGTGGCCAGGATAAAATTTGATGTAAATGGAAAAATAATTTAAGAGAGGACATTAAAAGCAGCAATGGTTTGAAATTAATTAACCCAGGGGGGAGTTAAGGATTGTGAAGGGACCATTTTCAAGGAAAATGTGTAGTGCATGTTGAACAAATGTGTCATATGTAAGGAAAAAGTATCCATTGTGGTGGAAATATAGATAACTACATTTTTATTTTTTAAGCTTTAGAAAAGACTTCCAAGGTTTATAAAACTAATACATGTGTTTATAACAACAAGAGATTAAAGTACTACCAGAAAACATGCATGGAGAGTTTGACTGTAAAAAAAAATTGATTTCAAGCAGGCACTCTCAGTAATGACAGAAGTTCCCGTTACATAGTCAAAGGCTTGAAACCATTAGCCCCAGGGCTAGTACTTTTTGAATGACAGCTCTTTAATTTATGGGAGTGATAATAACAGAGCTAATTTAGAGTGTTTAGATAAGAAGTATATTTTTCCTTGTGATATAGGAGACTTGCAAAGTTTGTCCAAAAATAGCACAGTGCGATGTACTTTCTGCCTTGCAAATCACTAAAGCTACCTGTTTGTTTGGGTCAGATAACATCCCTTGAATATTATTCTGTAGAATAACAAAGGATATACGTAAGCCATTCATCATTATGTTTAATAAAATGTTAAGTTGTGGTTGTGTGCCTCAGGACAGGATTAATTTGCATGTGTTCCTGTTCGTAAAGGTGGTCCTAGGTCTGAGATTGTGAACTATAGACCAATAAACTTAACATCTATTACAGGGAAAATGGTTAATATTGTAAATTACAAATTTTGATCAGGGCAAATAATTGTAGTAATGATGCAGGACAGTGTGGTTTCATGAGGGGTAGAACCACATTGACAAGTTTGCATCATTTTATAATGTTAAATCTAAAAATTTAAATCAAGAGAAAACTGTGTAGTTATATATGTGGATGCAGTCAAAGCCTTTGCTACATGGCCACGTAATATTATCATACACAGATATTATCAGTTGAGAATTAATTTATGTGTTGTACTGTGGTTTACAAAATGGAGGACTGGTAAAAAAACAAGTGGCAATATGTTTAGAAAAATGTAATTCGATAAAAATAATTTCAGGTGTGCTCCAGGGGACCAGTATTGTTTAATATGTTTTTCTGCAGTTTATGACTTTCCATAGCTCTACAGTATTTTATTTGAGCAAGTGTGCTGATGACTCCAGAACTGGTGCAGATATATGTAATAATGGATATTTCTGCAGATCAAATAATTACTTAGCAGAAATGAACTTATAAACATCTGAAACAGGTTTATGCTTTAATATTAGTAAGTGTAAGTAGTTGTTAAGTTGAAATGTAATTCAGTAATCATGAATAATCACTAGCTTGAAATTGTAGACTCTGTTAAAGATCTGGAAATGTAAATTGACCAATGAATAGATTTGAAAACGTGTCTTAAATATTAAGAATAAGGCATTAAAGAGGTTTGGACTACTATTTAGAACAGTAAAACATGATGAGGCTCTGTATTATGTTCTTTGTATAAAGGTTCATAGGTAAGTACTAAGTTAGCTGCGCTTGCAGACCATTTTAAGATCAGCCAGATTCCCTTTTTGTGCTCAAAATAGCCTATCCCATTTGGTTATAGACTGACCTTACCCATAGCATGGTCGATAATTATATTATTACCTCTAATGAGAATAACTGGGATCAAACCACGGGTAACCTGAGAGGGCCCACGCATGGGACAAAGCATTTAGGAGCTGCTTCTGTCCATTAGTAATACAGGGGCAGTCCTGGAATAAACTTGTTTCCGATCCGTAGAGCTAAGCTGCAGTTGAAAATGGACAGAGATTAACTTTGTCTTATGTGGATAGGGAGGCTCTTCCACAGCCGTGGTATCCTCTAAGAAATATATTTGTCCCTCCAAACCATTCTGCTGATATTGCAGAAGAGGTTTTGATCCCTAGATCAGGCATTTCTGATAACATTTGACTTGCTGATGTGCAGTAAATCCATAACTAATGGGTTGGATTATACTTCGTATGCAAAACACAGGTCTTCTTTTAGCAGTCTGTCTGTGTGCATTTCAGTTGCTGCATGTGTCTGTATAGATACATGCCAAAAGGGGCATTAGATTCAATGAATGGCCTAATGAGGGCTGAGTAAAGAGGGTCAGTGACATCCCTATATCTGGATACAATCCCTTTGTTTATAAGCTGTACAATATTGAAAGACACTGTTACAACAGTAGACATTTGTTGGTCAAAAGTTAGGTCACTGTCCGCAGAAGTTACCAAATCCCTATCAGCTGGGTCAACTCTTAGGAGCATACTGTCAATGTGGTAGCTCCTTGGGGTACATGACTTCCCAAAGTATACAGTAATGCACTTTTTGGCATTTAGCTTCAGTCCATGATTTGGCACCCATTATCTATTTGAGGCAAACCTTCCAGCAGGGGATTCAGTGACAGCTCCTAGCTTGCAGTCATCTGCAAGCTTAGTCAGCCGGAGCCCTTTGGTATTGGCTTTTACTTCAGAAAAGTAGAAACCAAACAGGAGAGGTTGCAGTACAGAACTCTGGTTAGGCCTATGGTTATATCTATAACGATATGTGTGTGTGTGTGTATGTATATATGTATGTATATATATTTATAAGTGTGTGTGTGTGTATGTATATATATATATATATATATATATATATATATATATATATATATATATATATATGGTTCTAGGTTATAACACCGACAGCACACAACATCAACAACGACATCACCGACACCACATCATCGACAGCTCACAAACACGACACCACACACACTCAACACATCATCACAACAACCAATAAACAAAACAAATTCCCTGACCAAAAACCACACACACAACACAAGCACACCTAAATCCTAACAAACAAACACTAAACCTGACATACACAACTATCCCCTACCCTAACCGAAACCCTAACCCTAAGGTCCGTCACTATCGCACACTAACCTAACCCGCTCCCTGACCCTAACTCACTTAACCCGCCCCTAACCCAAACAAATTCACTACTGCACCCTTACCTAACCCGCGCCCTAACCCTAACTCACTTAACCCGCCTCTAACCCAAAACATTCACTACTGCACCCTTACCTAACTCGCGCCCTAACCCTAACTCACTTAACCCGCCCCTAACCCAAAACATTCACTACTGCACCCTTACCTAACTCGCGCCCTAACCCTAACTCACTTAACCCACCCCTACCCCTACAGACCGCCAACATCGCACACTTACCTTACTCGCACCCTAATGTCCGTCACTACCGCATACTTACACATCCTTTCCCCATTTCGGTGTTCTCCGCGTCGGTGATTTCATCTGTCGATCTTCTCGCGTCGGTGATTTCGCTGTCGGTCTTCTCATCTGTCGACGTTGTAACCTAGACCCATATATATATATATATATATATATATATATATATATATATGTGTGTGTATATATATATATATATATATATATATATATATATATATAGTTGTAGATTTATGGTTGTACATATTTCTAGTTAGGCCTTTTCTTGATTACATCTTGGCTTTTTGTCCTGTAACAGTAGGAGATCTGCAGAATTTGGAGATCATTGAGATCATTCATGGAAAATTTACTAAAAGGCAAATAGGTTTCATATCTGAAGCATAAAGTGAGAGACTTCAGAAGTTATTCATTATAGGGTATAAGTTAAACTGCTGCACAAAGGGTATAGACTAGTACTAGGCTAACTGCTCTTTTGGGCCATTTTAAGCCTACCCAATTACCCCATGTGAGAATCAGACCCCACACCTTGTGTCGCTAAGGTAAATACCTTAACCATGCCAACCACCCACCTAAAGCTCCATTTGTATCTAGATTATATCACCCCAGATGGGATCTTAGGGGTAAGTTGTGTGTTGTGTTTAGAGCTATGAGTTCCGTTGAAGTAAGAGTGGTTTTAGGCTTTAAACTGAGAACAGAACTAGGTAGCATAAGCAGCAGTGGACTACTTTCTACATTTAATATAAGGAGATGTATGAAAAAATATATGACGGGGTTGAAGGAATCTGTATCCTTTGACAACTTTGCAGCCTTAAGTCATTAATACCTATGTGGTGTGGAGTGTCACACCTCTAGCAGCATACATTCCATAATATTTTCTGAAAAATAAACTTGAAAAGCATAAGAGTAACAAATGTAAATATTTTATGAACAACAAAAGCCTCAAAATTGTACAAACAACAATGTTATCAGTGAGATGTTTTCTTTACGGTGATAATAGCCAGTACAATAATAGTCTTTTCCATAAATACTGTAACATATTATGATGCACAAAAGCAATGCCTTCCAGCTTCTCCCATTAGGAGTGGATCACCGGTCCGCAGATTGATTGGCAGTGGAGTTTTTACGGTGTCGAGTTGCCAGCCTGGCGACTGACTTTCACAGAAAGCACACACACACGCAACTACCTGCATATTTTTAAAACTCACTCGACCGCAGGGAGGACATGCAGACTCTGCAGACAAGGCACTGCAGCCAAGAATTGAACCAGAAAACCTCTTGCTGTGAGGTGACAATGCTAACCAGTGCACCACTGCAACGATAACATATTGTGATGTACACAAACCCCAAATTATATTTTTTCAACACTTTCACAAATTACTTTTTTTAGCTCGCAAACTGTACAACCTAGACATATATTGTTAATTTTTGTTATCCAGACATAAGCTTTCCAGTGACAACAAATTCCTCTGAAACTGTATCTTTTTGAGGTATTTATAGGAATATAAAATGTATGTTTAATTGTATAATTAGCAATACAAATAATACTGGATACCACTCAAGATGTGCAAATTACAGTGCAAATATTACTGACAGTTTTCTTTAACAACATCTAAGGTTTCATCTAATGTCATGCAACAGTTTGTAAGCCAGTTATTTGTTATAGTGTTACTTACATGTAGAAATATTGCTTATTTTCATAATTACTATCAAACGACTGGTAATATTTCCAGCATAGTGTGATATAAACCAGCATTTTCAATGAATTGTCCTGTCTTCCACACTGGTTTTTACACCATATACCTCGATAAAATGTAGGTCTCTCAGTTATGAAAATATTAATAATAAGTGAAAAAGATTAATTTCTTTACTGCAGAACATCCCAGGCTAACAAGTTTAGTGTAATTTTGTTACTAACTCCTTGTCCTGTCTAATACTGCCTATTATGAGCTGATAAGTCATTTAGTTAAAGAAGCCAGACTGAAAAAAAGTTCTGAATGCCATAAGGAATTGTGCAAAAAAAAAAAAGCTGTTACAGGCTTGAGTGAGTTAATGCAGAATTGCCCAAACAATGGAACTATGAAATTCTGTCATTCTATGTTTACTGTCAAACAGTATCTAGCTATCTGTAGGGGAAGAGATTGATTTATATATATATATATATATATATATATATATATATATATATATATATATATATTTATATATATATATATATATATATACACACACACACACACACACACACACACACACACACAGATGTAAACATATACATGCCTAGCCCCCCACTTTGTTTGTTTTATGTTGTATTTTACCAAAAACTTCAAAACAATACATTTTAAAAAATAGACATGCATAGTTGTAACACCAATAACTAGCTTTCTCCAGAAGACAATATGTACTCAAACTAAGTGGTGGGGGCTATGCCGCCACACACGTCATTGTGAGGGGGCTGTTCCCCCCCTCACCCCCTAACTATATATACTAACTCCAGGATCACACTACATTGAGGAAAAGGGACTATACATTTTACTTGCCTTACAGTACTCTACACAATGCCATATATACTAACTGCAGTTCAGTGAAATGAGTTTTCAGTAATGTGAGTTTTCAGCAAAGTGGTCGGTGTGAAATGAAATTCAGTGAAATGAGATTCAACGAAACAAAGTAGACCCATATATGTGTGTGTGTGTATGTGTATGTGTATGTATGTATATGTATGTGTGTATATATATATATATATATATATATATATATATATATGGTTTACTATCATTATGTCGAAAATTAAAACATATTGTGTACTTATCAGTGTTTCGCCGAATGTACACAATTGCAAACTTTCCTAAAGTCAAAAACCAGCTGTTAATGCCGAAAATGTCGCTTACAACATTTTCGACACTTAACAGCAATCCCACCCTTCCCTTAACTCCCTAATTAGCCTAAACTCATGTTTATGCAGGGGGGAAAGCCCCCTTGCACTCCCCTGTGGGGGCTGTGCCCCCCACACCCCCCTTAACTTAATATTCCAACTCCGAGATCGCACTACAGTGAGGAAAGGGATGTATTTCCCTAACCGCACTGTACCGCAATCCCCTTACATGAGCGAACGTTATAATTGCGAATGCACAGTCCATTTACAATAATAACGTTCGCTCACATCACCTGCCAAAATATGAAGTATTCAAACTTCCTTTGTTCGCTCACATCACCTGCCAAAATATGAAGTATTCGAACAACGCACAGCGAAATTGTCATAGTAAACCTATATATATATATATATATATATATATATATATATATATATATATATTATTCCTACAGTTAATCTAACCAATGCCTTCTCCTGTATATATATATATATATATATATATATATATATATATATATACAGGAGAAGGCATTGGTTAGATTAACTGTAGGAATAATTTTCATCTGTTTTATTGAAAAACAGTTAATACAGGTTTGGGGAATATGCCTTTTCTCCAGTATTGTGATCTGGAAGATGGAATGTATAAATACCATGAGGTGTGGGAAAACACTTTTAGTTGCTTAGTTAGAGGTTATGTCTTTGAGCAGGCATAATTTAGTTTAATTTTTTCCTGTCATTTGTGTCGACATTTAGGAATGTCAAAATGTAATAGTTTACATATTCTCAAGTACACTTTTCTGTGTGTGTGTGTGTGTGTGTGTGTGTGTGTGTGTGTGTGTGTGTGTGTGTATGTGTAGATATATACATGTATATAAATAGATATAGATATATGTGTATATATATGTATATATACACGTACACACACACACACACATATATATATATATATATATATTATGTATTTATGTAGCTACGTATATATATTTATATACATTAAATGTATATATGTATGCATGTATATATATTTGTATATATATTTTATTGGATAAAATGATCAAAACTCTCAAATATCGACATCAGTTTTTTTCAACATAGTTTGATCAAAAGAACCGATAGTAGACAGGCGTAGAATATCAACAGTTCCTGGGGCTGAAAATGTGCTCCTTCCCTGAGGAATGTACTATCTTGGAACTAGCGTATTATATAATTAACAGGGGGTGTGGGGCTGCAGAGAGACTCCTCTCCCTGCAAGAAATGATAATTTTTAAAATTGCATGCTGCAAGGGTATTCCTCATGCATGTGTAGTGAGGTTTCAGTAGTTGCATTGCCAACCTTTTGTTGCCATTGTTAGCACTGGCAACATTTAAGTATTTCGATTAATGTAAGTATACTACACACACGTGTGTGTGTGTGTGTGTGTGTGTGTGTGTGTGTGTGTGTGTGTGTGTGTGTGTGTACATACATGCACACAAATATATGTATTTGATATATAAAATGGGATATACAGGGTGATGTCTATTTAGGGAACAATTTCTTGATCAGTGGCACTGTCACAAGTTATGAACCAAATTGCATAAACCTGCAGTGTGAGGCATTTCATATATCACAGAAAGAGAAGATCCATGTATCCCGTTAATCCAGTTTTCTTTTTTTAGTGTTTCCTGTTGATTTTAATGGGCTTTAATTGGATAAGTTTCTGCTGAATATGACTGTAGTCTGCATAGATTTGTAATGAACAGAAGTCTCACAAATGGTCTCTTTAGTTTGTGATGTAGATTTTATTATTTTTGACAGTTGATTGATATATGTTACTAGTTTAGTTAGTGTTAATGTTAAGAACTGACAATGTTATAGTTTACTTACATTTTTATTTAGTTTGTTTTTATTTAATTGTGGTAATTAGAATATGGACTGTTATTATTATAGTGTGCAGTGTGGTCTATATTTCTGTGCTGTTTGTTTTATTTAGCATGTTTTATCTATAGAAAACATTGATTCATGGTTAGGGTGAATTTGGCAAGAGTCATTTTGTTTAAACTAAGTAAATTGTACAGCCCTTTTACAGATTAGATTCTGTCTAATTAGAGAAGGTTCTAAAAGATTGGCAAGAAAGACTGGAAAAGCAATTTACAAGGGAACAATAGGAGGATGTGTATGGTTTCTAAGTATGCAACAAAGACCAGAAGGTTTAGGATTTTGTCTTCAAGTGTTTACATAGATATTAAATTTGTGTAGCTCTAAAATATCCATTTAAATCAGGTAATACTAAACCATCTTGTTCTGTTGGGAGAATCAGCTTATCCCATTTCCTCTTAACCTCTTCACCTCCCAGACAAATTCCTTCAACTCTTTATTAATTATTGCCCATGACTTCTCCTCTGGTTGATAAAAATATGGCAGACCTGCATGTAAAACTAAAGGGACTAAAAACTTTTACTTTGTGTATCTTAACTGTTAATACCCATAAACAGGAGCTTCTAGTTTCTCAGTTTTTGTATTGTCTTTTGTGAAGTCTCTTCCCACACATCCTTAGCTGCCATAACAGAGGTCTTTTTAATTCATACTCCTAACTACTTCATCTTTTCGTGTCCCCATAAGTATGGGTATTGCTGAACCAGTTTGTGTATAGTACATAATTTATAAATTATCTTCATTACTGTTATATCCTGAAAAGAGCCGCGGTGGTACGGTGGTAGCATTGTTACCTCACAACAAGAGGTTCTCCCGTTTGATTCTCGGCTTGGCTTGGGAGTGCCTTCTTTGTGGAGTCTGGATATCCTCCCCGTGGTTGGGTAGCGTTCGAAAGACATGCGTGCATAAATGGGCATGCCTTCGTTGAAGGTTGGGCGTCGAGCTGGCACCTTGGTGTTTCGTAAAAAATCTACTGCCAATCATTAGCGGACCGGAGTTCCGCTGTGGCGACCCCTTACCGGGAAAAAGCCGAAAGACAAACAAACAAACTGTTATATCCTGAAAATATTTGTAACTATCTTAAAATGTTCCGCACACCATAATCTTTTTTGGTTTTATGAAGTACGACATAATATCTGCAAATAAAGCCAACATTTCTTGATTACCATACCCATTATATTCTTGAATTTCTGAGTCCCTTATTTTCTTTGCCTGTGGCTTTAAATGTAAAGCAAATAACAAAGAGGGAAGGGGAAAGAGGACATCCTGCATGGTTTCTGAATTCAAGCAACTTATTGGAGAGGAACCCTCCCACTTTAATTCTTGCCTCTGATCCTTCATATATCCTACTAATTAACCTCATTATTGTATTAAGGAATGGAAATGCCTCCATTGCCATACTTTCAAAATCCCAGATTATTTTTGAAAGCTTTCACAGCTTCAAGACCCACCAACAGCAGTGATATTTACTTACATTCTTCTTCTCTCTAGATTGTCATATTTCTGTTAATGTTGTCAAATGTTTTTCTCCCCTCCACAAAACCTCATTGATCCATACATATGGTGAATATGAGGGAAGAGGTTAGGTTATGTTCCTGCTCTATAACCTAACCTCTTCTCTGTCCTTATATGATAACTAAACACCTATGCCTTTTGCTACTAGTGACCGATGATACTTTCTCTATATTTATTTATTTTTTTATCACTTACTGGTACAATAATACTGATTAATATATCTCTTTTTATACCTCTCTGATTGAATTCATCTGGCAACCAACTAAATTCCTGCTTTAATGTAGATATTTTGTATACATTACTGTAGTCAAACTAATTAGACTATGTATATATTCTGTATATATTACTGTAATTACTATGTGTAGCACTGTTTCTACTTATGTTCCAATTACTGTTTATATTTTTTCTGTATCTATGTTCTTGTTGGAATTTTTCTCCTTGGGCCCTCACTGAAAATGGGCTCTTTTAGGCCCAGTGGACTTTCCCGATAAACAAATGCAATAAAATAAAATAAATATCAGTTGGCAATTCATTTGCCATTGTTGTAGCTAGTGTAGATATAAACACTTTATAGTCATGGTTTAAAATTTAAATGGGTATGTATGAAGTTAAGTCTAAAGGGTCTTTACACTCTTTGGGTAATATAGCCACCAAAACTTTTTTCCAAGATGCTGAAGATTCTCCTCCTTTTAAAGAATTATTAAACAAAATCTTCCAGATCTTTATCACTCTCTTCCCTCCTAACTTCCAAACTTTCGCAGGAATACCATCTTGGAGACTTTCCTGCAGATTGATTATACACCACCATTTTTATCTCTTCTCATCCTATCTTAACTATTAGTTGTTGAGCCTCATCCTCCTAACGTTCACACAGTTAAGTCTTCCATAAATATTCCATTTATGATGATGTTCATAGTGTTTCACTGTTGCAGTCATTACAATTGGGTTATCCTGCTGGTAGGCTACCCACAGTCGGCCTTAATTCCAAAGTCTACGTCCGGCGTCGGTTGCTGTCGCCTCCTTCCTGACGTTAGTGCTCCAGGGGTATAAAAGATGCAGCCAACCCCATTTTCTTCAGTCTTTCTTACTGCACGGTGCTCGAAGCAAAAGCAGTTTGCAAGTGCCGGTCGGCCGACTCCTGAGATTTTCAAATTCGAATTTCAAGGAATTATGGAAAGAAGATTTATGTTTCCTAACAATAGATGTTAAAGATCTATTCACCACTATACCAAGAGAGGAGGTGCACCATATGTTTAGTGAAAGTGTGTACAAATATTCTACATTACCTAATGACCAAATTCAACTAATTTTAGAACTTATGGAGGTATTGGACTACAGCTTTGTAGGATTTCAGGGTGAATATTTTCGGCAAATTAGTGGGGTCGCAATGGGGGCGGCATGCGCTCCCATTTACGCTAATTTGGTGGTGTTGGAATGGGAGCAGTGCCATGTATTCACTGGTCCTTTTTACAAGTTTATAAAGCTGTATGTAAGGTTTTTGGATGATATTTTTGTCCTTTGATGGAAATCAAGAATTATTGGATTCTTTCATGGACTGCCTAAATGTGAGTACTACGTACTTCAAATTTACACATGAGTGGAATAGTAAAAGTATAAATTTCCTAGACACTACTATCACTTTAACATCAGAAGTCTTTCAGTCTAAAATATACAGGAAAAAGACATGGTGTAATAGTTACTTACATTTCTTTAGTAACCATCCCACGGCTCAAAAATTAAGTTTGGTTAAAGGGCAAGCAGTCCGAATAGCAAGGATGACTTCAGAGAAAGAAGAACTTAACAAGGAATTGAACAATTTAAATAACACATTTATGGAAAGGGGTTACCCCAAGGAGAATGTCGATAGGGTGATAGACAAAATAAAAAGAGGTTGGGGTATTAGATATAAACCCCTTTTAGGTGTACCGATGGTGTTCTTGAAAAACATGAGGATGAGAATTGTAACAATAAAAATAAGAAATACCAAAAAGTATGTATAATTGAATTTAATGGTTTTACAGAAGCATTCAAAGATACAGTTAGAAAAAATTGGAGTATGTTGAAAATAAACAAGGAACTGTTTGAAGTAGTGGGAGTTGAACCTACTTTTACATACAGGGTTGGGATGAATTTCAAGAGGACTTTTGAACAGTCGTACAAGAAAGATTTGGGTGTAATGAAGGTGACTACCAACTATGGACATTGCAAGCAATGTTCAAGCATTTGTAGGGAAAATAGTAATTCTATTGCACAATGGTATATATAGTAGAGTACGCTATCGCAAGGGGAATTGTAACACAAAAATGACAGTATACTTGGCAACCTGCACAGTGTGTCCAGCGTTTTATGTTGGAAAAACTGAAAGGGCCTTGAAGGAAAGAATGTTTGAAAATGCATATGACATCAAAGATAAGAAGGAAGCCAGTGCACTATACAAACATTCACTGACATGTGTTGGATTTAAAGGTTTTAAATTTGGTATAATTGACACAGTGGGAATCAATTATAGAGGGGGTGATGTTAAAAACTTGTTGTTAAATAAAGAATTGAAATGGCAGTTGAGGCTAAGGTCTAATTTCCCCCCAGGTTTGAATGAATATATTTCCATTAAACCAGTATTAGTGACAAAAGTGATAGAAGTATAGTCACTAAAAGATGGTTACAATAATTTTATTTTTATTGCATTTTATTCATTCTATTCATTGATTTTTGTTAAAAAATATACTAGTATTGAAATTTTCAAAAATGCATTTTAAATGTGTTGTACGGATGAATATTTAATGAGTAATTTTTACTGAATTTCATGCTGAGATTCGAAAAAGGGACCATATTGCTTTAAAACACTAATTGATTTTAATTGCATTTTATGTATATGATATAAAATGGTTGAGTTTGAAGTTTTGTTTGTATCTGATGAAGTCTTGACTCTCAAGACGAAAGCGCTTATATTGTATTTAAAAATAAATAATTGGGCACCCGCTCGTGGTATTGGACCTCTGTTTTGTTTTCTGAGTTTTACAATTACATTCTGGAATTACATTCTGGTGTTCCAGTGACTTTTTTGGTTAAACAGAAAATGTTGACAAATTCAGAATGTGCAGAAAATAAAGAAATGCAGGATTTATTGCATGCAGCTGAACAAGTGGGAAAGCAGACTTTGCAATGTGGTTTTGATTCTCTAGAGGCCCGCAGGGCCGCTGTTACAGGTTCTGTCATTAGGAGGCATCCTTGGTTAAAAGAACTGAATCTGCCTGATCATGTTAAAGCAAAACTATTAGATGCTCCATTACAGCATGATACTTTGTTTGGTGTTAAAGCAGAAGAGGTGTTGAAGAAAATGGAGGACAAAGCTAAATCTATGCAAACAGTCAAGGATTTCTTGCAGGTACAGCCTCCCAGATTTAGCAGGAACTGGCCTACAAAGAATTGGTCCTTTCCAGTGTCAGACAGGTCACAAAGAGGCAGATACAGACACCCCAGAGGCAGATCACAGCCCCAAGGCTCATACAGGCCTAAACAATGGTGTGCTTCTACCTCCAAAAGCGGAGAGGAAAAAAATCACAGCCATACAGGAAACAGTCTCAATGACTTTCCCCTGCCAGCACCAAGCCCTTATCTTCTGGCAGCCCCTTTGGGGGGAAAACTAGCTCTTTTTTTCACAAAATTGGCGCATGATCACCCAGGACAAATGGGTCTTAAATATCGTATCACAAGGCTACAGGTTCCACTTTCACACCCTGCCAAGGCCAAACGGTATGCCAGACCTGCCACGCAATCAATGGGCAGAGGCACAAAAACAAGTTTCTTCCCTCATGGACATGAGAGCCATTCATTTAGTACCACAGCAAGAGCAGGGACTAGGATTCTACTCAAGGCTATTCTTGGTGCCCAAAAAGGACAAAGCCTGGAGGCCAATACTGGACCTGTCTATCCTAAACACATTTCTGGATATTCCAAAATTCAAAATGTTAACTCTGCAGCAGCTTCTGCCCATACTGGGCAAGGGGGCTTGGGTTGTGACTTTAGATCTAAAAGAGGTATACCTGCATGTCCCAATCAGACAATCATGCAGAAGATACCTCAGATTTATAGCTGGCTCAATGCACTACCAATTTTCTGCACTGCCCTTTGGCTTCTCTACTGCGCCCAGGGTATTCACAAAATGCCTGGCACCAGTGATTGCATTTTGCAGACAAAGAGGAATACAAATATATCCTTACTTGGACGACTGCCTTATTCAAGCAGAGAACAAGGACATCATTCTACTATAGCATCTGGCGTTTGTAAAAAGATTACTAACAGGTCTAGGGTACACAGTAAACGAAAAGAAATCAAAACTCATACCCTCTCAAGAGATAATACTCCTGGGTGCAGGCTTAAATACAACTGCCCAGATGGCTTATCTCTTGCCAGACAAACACAGATAACTGTCTACTTATTTCAAAATGTTGGCAACAAAGACCCAGTTATCTTCAAGAAAAAATCTGCAGGCTTTGGGCTTCATGGCATCCTGCATTCTGCTAATTCCATATGCAAGACTGCATGAGGAAACTTCAATGGTATCTAAAAAGTGTTTGGACTCAACATTGCCACAGCCTGGAAACAATAATTACCCTCATTCCCTGCCTGCAACAGGAGTTTTGATGGTGGGCAAAAGCCTGTCACCACAACTCGGGACAGCCATTCACCTTACCCACAGCCAGGCAGACATTGACAACAGATGCATCAGATTATGCCTGGGGGGCCCATATGGCAGGAAGATGCATTCAGGGCACATGGTCCGCAAGTCAAATGCATCTACATATCAATCAAAAAGAGATGCTAGCTGTTCAGAATGCCCTGACAGCCTTCAAGGATCTACTTCATCCAGGACAACTACTGATAAGGACGGACAATACTACAGTCATGTGGTACATAAACAAGCAGGGAGGCACACATTCCTACCCCCTCTGCAGGCTAGCCATGAACTTGTGGGACACAGCATTGACTTATCAAATACATCTGCAAGCACAATTCCTGCCAGTAATGACAAATACTCTGGCAGACGAACTAATCAGAAACCTAATGGATCCCCACAAGTGGAAATTGGATCTACAAGTCTTTAGCATGATAACAAGGAACTGGGGATGCCCAGACATAGACCTATTTGCCCCCCCTCACAACTACCAACTACAGAAATTCTGCACAAGGACTTATCACAAGCAAGCATGGAAAGTGGATGCTCTATCTTTCAGCTGGAAAGACCTAGCAGTTTATGCCTTCCCTCCTCTGCCTCTCCTCCCCAAGGTACTCCTCAAGGTCAGACAAGGGAAACCAAAAATGATACTGATTGCCCCAGACTGGCCCCGCCAGCACTGGTACCCAATCCTAAAGAACTTGTCTCAATGCCCAGCTGGGACATTACCTCAAATTCCTCACTTATTGACCCAACAAGACAGTCAGATACTGCACAGCCAACTCAGGACCTTAAACCTGGCAGCATGGCGGATAACGTAGCCAGTCAAGGCACACCTCTCTCTAAAGCAGTGATGGATGTTATTTTGGAGGCCAGGAGGCCTAGCACCAGAAAATCTTATACAGAAAAATGGAAGAGATTCTGTGCTTAGAACCAGGCACAAGGTTTTGACACGATTGTTCCAAATATTCCTCAGATTTTGCAATACTTAACTGAGATGCTTGATAAAGGCCTTTCCTTTTCATCAATTAAAATTCATGCCTCTGCCATTTCAGCTCATTACAATACAGAACCACCTATTTTTTCTCATCCATTACTAAGGCAGTACCTGAGAGGGGCCAAAAACATAAAACCTCCAAGGAGAGCACCAGTACCTGCATGGGACCTCAACTATGTCTTGGAAAAACTCACATTGCCTCCATTTGAACCAGCCTCTGCAGCTGATATAAAATTCTTATCCTGGAAAACAGCTCTTCTCCTAGCAATAACCTCTGCTAGACGAGTCTCAGAGTCACAGGCACTCATGGCTGTGGAGCCTTTTATAATTTTCCATCCTGACAGGTTTTCCCTGCGGACAAACCCTACATTTATGCCTAAGGTAGTGTCCAGTGTGGCCCTTAACCAAACAATTAATTTGCCTACCTTTTATCCAAACCCACAGAATAAGGGTGAGAGAATTCTGCATTCTTTGGACATTCACAGGCAGCTACGCTTCTCCTTGGACAGAACCAAAGCTTTCAGAAAGACTGAACAACTTCTAGTGGCATATGCTGCAGGATCACAAGGAAAGCCTATCTCAAAGCAGACTATTTCAAATGGATAGGCCACTGCATTCATTTCTGCTATTCACAGCATGGCAAACCAGTGCCTAAGAGCATTAGGCCACATTCAACCAGAGCAACAGCCACTTCAGCAGCCTTCCTCAGAGGAGTACCAACCAAAGACAATTTGGAGGCTGCAACTTGGAGTTCAGTGCATACTTATACAAAGCACCATCACCTACCTCTCTACTCTAAATCCAGGGCAGGATTTGCCACTGCAGTTCTGCAGGGCCTGATAGCCTCTCCTAATCCTATTTAGCACCAGCCTCCCAACCTTAGCTTTGGGATTCAACCCAATTGTAATGACTGCAACAGTGAAACACGATGAACATAGTACAGTTGTGTACCTACCATAAATGTAGATGTTCAAGTGTATTCACTGTTGCAGTCCAGGTTGCCCTCCCACCATCACCCTTTACCTTTGCTGGGACTTATCTGTACTTCTCTATTCTATACAACCTATGTGATGTATTTGCTTGTAGCTGAAGGAAAAATATTTTTTTGTGCATGCATGCTTATTGGCATAATTTAGCCTACCATTTTAGGGGCATCTGACATCTGGGTCAAGAAAAACTGAAGAAAATGGCATCGGCTGCATATTTTATACCCCTGGGAGCACTGACGTCAGGGAGGAGGCGACAGCAACCGACGCCGGACCTAGACTTTGGAATTGAGGCCGACTGCGGGTAGCCTGCCAGCAGGATAACCATATTGTAATGACTGCTACAGTGAATACACTCGAACATCTACATTTATGGTAGATACACAACTGTACGTTTTGCGTTTTCCACATTCTTCTGGTTTTTGCAAAATTTCATAAAATTTCCAAAATATCTGTAATACTACTGGTTATTTTTCTTGTCATAGGCCCCCTAACCTTGACGGCAACCCTTTCTACTTTCTGTTGGCTAAGTTGTTGTGTTGCAACGTTTTTGTGCTCTGGAGTTATCAAAATCAGTTGCTTAATATCAATCTTTCTAAACTTTTGCATATTATCCAAATATTCCCTTATTTTCTCTTTAGCACTCTGCATTTGCTCCTGTTTTCAATCTGTGCGATTTCCCTTATTCTTCATTGCTTTGACCATTGTCAGCACTTCTAAATTATTTGTATTACTTCTTAACCATACATCTTTCTCTTTTATTTCTAACTTATTTTTCACCTCCATTTCCATTTTATCCTGCTCACTTCCTGTCTCTTCTGAAGAAATTTCTGTCTTCTTTATTAACTCTTGAATAATTTCCTCTACCCCTTCCTTGAGTTTCTCTCTTTTTAACAGGCAAGTAGTAAAGCATCAGTATCTTATTTTTACTTCATTGCCCTGCATTTTTATGTTAGTTTTTTATTGGTGCATGATCTGAAATATCTGTTGGGTGGATATCAAAGTTTCCAGTTAAATGCACATTGTATCCGGTCTTAAGTTATTGTATTTTGGGAAATTATATGTACATTTTATTTGAGTTCCAACTACTGAATTCATGTCTTAAATACCAAATATCTTCAGAAATTTCTTCAGAAAGATACCTTCTTTAGTTATATTTTCCTTTCTAGGTCTCCCTGTTACATTCGGATTAATGCATATCATGCCCCCAAGTTTGAGTAATATTTTTTTATGAATGCTAATTGTATGAATGTGTCTTTCAGCTTTTCCCGGTTAGGGGTCGCCACAGCGGAAACTCTGGTCCGCTAATGATTGGCAGTTGATTTTTACGTGCCGAGTTGCCAGCCCTGACGCACAACCTTCAACAAAGGTACGCCCATTCACACATGTCTCTATGAAAGCTGATTAATTCTCCCAAATTTTTTTTTAAGCTCTATAATAGCATTTTTTTTCTAGAATGTCAATAGACACAGGCCTAAACCTTCTCCCTTGCCAGTAGCCTGTTACTACTACAAATCTACCATTATTGTCTTTTTTCCCACTCTTCTATCACCACTGGAGCCCCTCTAGCAATCAGTATTATTACTTCTTTTTTCCTTTGTCAGTGATATTCTGCTGAGTATCCCTCTGAAATCCTTTGTCAAATACACATGGTCATTTCTTTCCAAATGCATCTCCTGCACCATTGCTGTTGGTACTTTTCATTTCTTTTGTATAATTCTATACTCTTTCCTTTTTTTGCCTGTACCCATAAGGCCATTTACATTCCATGATAGTATAGATCGACTAACCAAGCAATGTCTTTCGTCTTTTCCCAGTTAGGGGCTGCCATAGTGGATCACCGGTTCACAGATTGATTGGCAGTGTTGTTTTTACAGTTTGAGTTGCCAGCCCTTAGAACAAACAAACAAAATTATGTATGTTTTAGCAAATGAAGTCTAATCCTCCAGATAGGAGCAAATGCTCCAACTCAAGAGCTACATCCACAGGCATTCCCTAATCTAGAGTTATGATTACCATTGCTAAAGTGTGTGTTATAACCAGTGTTTCTGCTTACATCTGATTGCTCCCTTCCAGTTGCTTAGCTCTCTTCCCCTCCAAGATGTAAATAATAGCTTAGATGCCTTCAGAAAACATGCACTTTTTAGGGATAAAAGTTAATTGGCTACTTTTAAATAAAACTGAACTGTGCACTGTTCTGTTATATACATTAAAGTATTAAGGCTGTTGGGAAGAATGCTATTTGTTATTCACTTCCCAAACTTTCACACTTTATTTTTTACTGAACTGTTTGCCATTGTACCTATTTATAAGAATGTTCAGAACCCTCAAGGTTAATTGCTTGCACTTGCTGACTCCATGTTAAAGTATTCATCAGTGAGGAAAAAAGCACCTAATAACTCTACAGGTCCATGAAGGAATCTTTGTAAATTTCACTCGGAACACCATGTAGAAAATTACCTGGGCCAAGTATCCTCAGCTGCAACATCACGTCTCTCACTGAGAACATTTGCTAATGGAAAAAAAAAACAGCAAGCTAATATCGTCGAAGATGGAAGAAACATAATATTTTTCATGTGTTTCATCATTTTTGTTATTTTTCAAGCTACTTTGCATAAAAATGTATAGTTTAAGCCAAGAGCATTATTCTAGATATCTATCCTTGTAAAAGCAAGGGAAATTATTACTTTAATTCTACATATAATATACTCAGTACACTTTGACATCTCAGCTCTACTCCGGCAGCTCAAGATTCCAGTATTAACCTAAACTTGCTTCTGCCCAGCCTTTGTTATCTTATTATAATGTAATGCCTATATTTCTTACAACTAAGAAAAATTACTTGTTTACTTTAATATTTTTAACATATACAGCAGCTATAGAAAATAACTCCCCACACACATTTAAAATACCCCTGACTGCACCATATACAAAACTGATTTAGAATAAAACAGGCAGTTTATATATCACAAAATGTGTTATACAAGTAGTAAGTAATAAGAACAAATGTTGATGTACCTACAGTTATTTTTTTCCTCTTTAGTGTCCTTCTATATATTAATGATATAAAGTGGGGTACATGATTTAAAGTTTGCCCACAAGTTTAACATGGTCAGCAAAATTCCAGTCTTTGCCAGCCATTTTCTCCTGCAAAGCCATATTTCACAAATATGTTCAGTGCTTTACAGTCTCCCGTTTATTCACTAATTTCAGTGTTGCTGGTCTTTTTCCTGGTCGTCTTCATCTCCCAACAGCAGACTGTGGTTCAAGTCCAAGGTACTCCTTTTTCTTCTAGCCACTTCCTTTGCTTTTTTTCTGTATCTCAACCATTTTCCTTTGGAACATTAGGAAAGGCTTCAATGGCAAAGTCTCTCTGTCTGAACATTATTGTCAGAAGAATAAAATGCAAAATCCCTTCTACTTGTTTGCTCACATTTTTGTTGTGTAGACTTTTTTTTATTTTTTCCTTAGCCTGTTCTGCATCCAAAATGTCTTTGATCCTCCAGGAAAAAAATATTCTGAAGACAGCTTGATACAGCAGCTTGAATCTCGCACCTTCCTCTCAATATTTTCTGACTGCAAGGATAAATTTGCTTATCTTCTGCATGGTGTACAGTGAATGTTCATTTTCCACAAACACTCTGTTGTCTTCAGTTTTAGTACTTTTCCATTCTTCCACAGTTTTGTCAGGATGCTAATAAAATTGCATATTTTTTAATATAGATCTTGGCTGGTTTCTCACGGCCAAGTTTGGAGCATATACTAAATTCCATTTCAGTTAACAAATCTTGCTGTGGATCACCATTTCAGTCACTTATGTGTGCTTTCATAAAATTAATACACTCTGTTTCTTCCAGTTTCTGTAGTACAGCTGAAAATCTTGGGCTTTCTCTGCGTGCTCTTCTAACTCTACTATTTTTTGAAACAACTCTTCTGAGAGGCATACTACTTGGCCAGCCTTCATTTCAGCCAGTGATTTTTGCAGTTTAATCAGTTCATCTGAATTGCTAGTTAAACCTTTTTCTATTTTTCCAGCCTTGTGCATTTTAGTTATTTTAAGTACTTCTGGGTACATTTCATAGGTTATAGGTAAGTACTAGGCTAGCTGCCCATGTGGGATATTTTAAGCCTATTAAGTTTACCTTTTTGTGCTTGAAATAACCTATCCCATTTGGTTATAGATTGGTCGATAAATATATATTCCCCCCTAATGACAATAACTGGGATCATACCATAGATTATTTGAGGGGACCCATGCAAGGGATAAAGCATTGAGGAGTTGCCTCTGTCCATTAGTAGTACATTGGGCTGTCCTGGGGTAAATTTCTGTTTACCATCCATAGATCTAAGTTGCACTTAAAAATGGAGAGTGATGTGGATGGGAAGTCTGTTCCACAGCAGCTGTATCTTTTGTGAGATACACATGTCCCTCAAAACCATTCTGTTGGCTTATTTTTTCCTCTAAATTACTGGGAACCATATCTTGTACCAAAGCTGAAGTTTGAACTGCTTTTTGTTAAATAGCCACAAGACTTTGCCCAGGCAGTGTTTTCTCTTCACCTTTTCTTGTTGATTTTCTTTCATATTCTCTAAATGTCTTCTTTGCTAGCATCTAGGCAGTGTACTTACTAGCCAGTGACAGAATGTTATCCAAAATGACAACTTCAGTGGCTCCCTTTTCTCAGTTTCTATTTTCACACTGGGAGAGCTAAAATTAAGTTTTTGGTCAATGTGCAGCTTTATTGTAAGGCCATGTGTAAAAGCAATTGATGTCTCAGGAAAGTCAGCATTTTTTTGATGATGCTCCAAGTGTATGAATATTTTTAAAAATGCCTGCTCTGTGGAGGACTTACTCTGTGGTACAGAATGAGTAGCAGCAAATGATCCACAGCTCCCAGTAACAGGATATTAATTACGTTCAGGTTACATTGAAAAAAAAAGGCACTAATCATAGAAAAAAAGTGAAAAGTTTTACATGCCTTCAAAATGGAGATTGAAGGCTACAAATCAAAGCAAAGGGAATTAAAAGAGAAGAGTTAACAGAGTGTGTCAACTGTCCATCCAAGCATACAGAGAAATTAGTTATTTATTTATTTCACATTTGTTATCCAGGCTAGTCCAACTGAGTTTGCAAAGAAACCCATTTTCAGTGGAGACCCGAGGAGAAAAGCCCCAGCAAACATAAGTAAAAATAAAGTGACAATATACAAATATTGAATAACAATCACAATACAAAATAATTGTAAAAAAGAAAAGGTTATTAATCATTTGCATTGCATTTATAGTAAGCAACCCATTTTCAGTGAAGACCCAAGGGGAAAGAGCTCCAGCAAACATAAGCAAAGATAAACATACAATACAAAAACTATTAAAAACAACACTACACATATGAAATTAATTATAAAGAGAAAAACAAAAGAAAAAAATTATGAACATTAAGGGTTGCACTGATAGTAGTGGACTAAAATTTACTACATATAAGAGTAAAAACAAAAAGATAATCATTGTTCAAAAGAAGGAAAATGTACAGACATTGATAGGAAGTGGGGGGGGTCGTGTGGAGAATGGGAAGGGTCTATAGTAGTAGAGCTGAGGGTTTAGGAGGTTAGTTTAAGCAGAAGTTACTAACAGAAAAAGAAAGTTAGGAGATGCAACAGGTTATACAGTAGGACAGATTAAGACTACATGTGGTTAAGGCAACTGCATAATTTCAAGTTTAGTAGGTGGGATTTAAGCTCCTTTTTAAAACCGGGAAACGATAGGTTGGATCTAATGTGGAGAGGGAGTTTGTTCCAATTTAATGAGACAGAGTGTCATGTATTTGTGGAAGTCAAGAAAATGAACAGTAAGCTTGAGTCACATAAAGGAGATTGTCAAAACAGTTGAAGCAACAGAAGATGTCAGTGAACACTCAGAGGCCATCTAATCCTTGAAGAGGTGGCAGATGCAAGAATTAGTTCACTTGAGGCTATGCTGACTGACTAAGAGGACTGAGCAAGGAGAAAAAAATCTCAGCATTGTGGGGTACCCGAGAACTTGGAGGGATGAGATTTTAAAAGACTCATTCAGAATGTGCTGGTGGAATGTACCCAGATACCTGGATCAGAACTACACCTAGAGCACACAGCATGGCCAGGGTCCCAAGTAGAGCATTATATGGTAGACCCAGACCAGTAATACTAAGATTTATTACTTATGCACTCAAGGAAAAAGTGTTATCGTTGTTAGAGAAACCTGATACATGACTATTTTGTGGAAGAGCTCAAATCTGTATAGATGAGGACTTCTCTGCAGATACTAGGCAGAAGATGGCTGCATACTGGTGCAGAGACGGTCGAAAATAAAACGAACTAAATTTTAAATGATGTAGCCAGCAGGTTTTACAACGTACTGTAACCTGCAGAATGATAGCAAAGACCTAGAAAGCACAAAGATGAACTTAGTGCCACATAATATGAGCCCAGAGAGGGAGAGAGAGGAAAGGCAAGCGGAAGTGCAGAGGGTGCTGAGAAAGGGGCATCAGTGACAGGAATCTTCCTGAAGTTCAAGAAATATCAGGCGCTTAAAGATAAACTGACATAATAAGACAGTTACAGGAGTATAGGGAACTTGGAGATTAATTCAGGAATGTGGAAAGGCTACAAGCTATGGCTCAGTAGAAACTTTTCAACACAGTAGGACTTTGTGATACTGAAAAAGTGTATGTCTTATGCAAGCAAATAGTATTAAACACATTTCAGTAAATGAATGTAACAAGGTCACATAAAATAAGATTACTTAAGGAGTAGATATTGTGTGTATGTGTGTGTGTGTGTGTGTGTGGGGGGTTGAATACACCTCTCACACTGAGCACACAAGTAATGGTATGGACCAGGAAAGGGTATTCACTAAAACAGGAATTTTACTAAGGTATGCCCAATGCATATCTTGATTGGAAGTGAGGAAACACTGTGTAGTTTGTGTTAAGGGGTCTCATTTGTCAGCCATTTGTTTCCCTTAGGATAAGTTGTGGAAATAGTACACTGTAGCGGGTTGGTTTAAAATTAGAAATCAAAAAGGGGAATACAAATAGAACATACAGTAATGAGTGAGGGGGCATAGATGTAGAATGTAACTGATGTATAAAGAAAACTTTAAAAATGAGGAGCCATGTTGTTTACAAAATGTAAAGGCGTTAAGGGAAAGACATGAGGTTGGTACCTACTTAAGATATTGTACAGCCCTGCTCTTGTAGGAGAAAGAAAGTCAGCTGTGCATGGTAATATAACTATAGGGAATGTACTGGCAAGAAATATTAATAAGGCTAAGGAGAAGCAGAAGTATAAATTAATTTTTAAAACCAGTAACTTTTATGAAATGACCATTAATGTTTTTGATATGAATGTTTATTATAAAAGGAGACCAGAAATTAAGCACTATGTAAAAGTTAAAAACAGGATAAACTATGGGATTCCCTAGAAGTTAAAGGTATTATATTGAGAGTGTAACTACTGAAGCTTGGGAAGGAGTTGAGGGTCTTTGAAATATTAATGGGGAAGGGGCAGAGAGTGATTAGTATAAAGTGATAAACTCCTGAGGCATAGATTAGAAAGAGAGAATATGGTAAAAAAGCAACTGATAGAAACTGAGACTATTGAATTTCAGAATGTAGAATTCTCTGAGCAGTCCTTGAAAATTTAATAAGGATTGATCAGTAGGAATCCTTTGATAAAGAGTTCAGTAGGTGACAGTACAAGTAATAGCTAGACGGTAATCTTTTTTTCCACTCCTCTACATAACCAACAGACTGTTAGCAGTGTGAAGGGCAACGACAGGAAGGAGAGAGGAAGAACTAACGGAAGCTTACAGTGTAGTAAAAAGGTAGATTATAGAATGAGGGAGAGGATACTGTTTCATAAGTAGATTGATGGCAACTGGACTGGCAGTAAGTAATGGGATGAAGTGAAAAAGGTAGGGTATCAGCACTGAAAAGATGACCTCTAGTAATTTTTCTTTGAGTTGAAATACCCACCCTGTTTTGGGGAATGTTGACGTACAGTTTTGCGGCTCACCATGGAAGGAGACAAAGGTTTACATAGTTATAAGGGGGGCTTTACAAGGGGGAATGAAAGAGTACCAAATAGAAAGCAGGAAAATGGGGATCTTAAAGAGAAGGGGGCAGATGAGTGAAGAAGTAAGTGGAGGTAGAAGAAAACACAGATCATGAACCAAACTTAGACTGGAGATGAGGCGTCTAAAGGAATGAAAGAGAAGTGGGTAAACAAGCAAAGGCAGTTTTAAGAGTAGTTTGAGGTTTAATTGGCCTACATGAGTATAAGCAAAAAACTGAATATATGGCCTTAGAATGTAAATAAGATGGTAAGTGCAATCAAAAAGGCAAGAATTCTGGTGTATTTAAAGTGTGAGAAGGTAGCTGTAGAACAGTTGCAGTAAAAACATGACAGAAGAAGAACATATGAATGCAGAAAGTTTTTTGTTGCTGGTCCAGCATGCCAATAAAGGGAAGAGAACGGAAACTCTTAATACTGGTAGAAGAGGGTGGAGGTTGAAAACAGAGCTTATATAAATTGGGAAAGTCAGACATTTGACAGTATGGACAGAGAAATTAACCAGTACAAAGATGATGTTTTATTTTATTTATTTGTCTGTTGGTAACCAGGAAAGTTCAACTGAGCTAATGGCCAATTTTCAGTGGAGACCAGGGGAGAAAAGCTCCACAGCGGAATTCAAAAAAGTTTATACAATAGTTGATGAGTCAATACAAGGAGAGAAAAGGCCCTGCAACAGATTAAATATTTTACAGTGAGTTGGTGGGCAAGGCTCCACAGTCCCACACAAAAACATTTTACAATAGCTGCTAAGTAATTATATACAAGGGGAGGAAAAGCCTCACAACATATAAAACTCTCTACAATAAATTGGGCTGTACATTATATACAGAGGAATAAGAGTGTCCACAGCATATTGAAATACATTCACAGAATATTGCTAGGAGAAATTGTAATCAGGAATACAAAGTAGCAAGATACTTTGCAGAAGTGTATAGCCTATGTCGAGTAAAGTAGTATATAGTTATTCACCATATTACTATATTTGTATGGACTTGAGAAATTATAAGAGTATTCTGATGCCAAAATAGTCAGAGTAACAGAATGAGATGAGGAGGGGCAATGTGCAAGATGAAAAATTAAGGACCTGGAGAGAGAAAGGATTATTGTACAATGACCCCCCCCCCCATTAATATTCCAAAATGCGCATGCTGATTGGCCAGCGTGCACGTTGTAAATCAGAGTTATAGTAATGGAAAAAGGTACGGTCGCCCGGACTTTTTCCTTTAGTATAACTCTTTTTTTACAGCAACGGAGAACGCAAGATCTCCGTTGCTGTTTAGACACTGTCTCGCTATGTTAAAGGAGTTTAACATAGCGAGACAGCTTTAAAAAAAGTAACGGAGCTCTTCCTATCTCCGTTGATTTTTTTAAAGGTGTCTCGCTGTGTTAAATGGGTTTAACTTAGCGAGACAGCTTTAAAAAAAGCAACGGAGAATCTCTGTTGCTTTTTTAAAGCTGTCTCGCTATGTTAAACTCCTTTAACATAGCGAGACAGTTTGTAAAAAGCAACGAAGATCTCGCTTTCTCCATTGCTTTTGCCCACAGCTCTGATGTACTGCGTAAGCATACGCATGCACAGAACATCAGAACTGCCACAGAATACCGTACAGCTGCGGAAGGGCAGCAAGGAGGCATTATACTATACCATTATTTAAGAAAAATATTTTTTTTCCTTAAATAATGTCATTGTATAATAGCAATAACCCACTTCTGGGTGTGGGTAATGCTGGATTTACCCACGGTTTTCTTTGTTTGGCCACTCGGGCTTCGCTCTTGTGAACAAACCGCACCAACAGTGGATAAATCCAGCATTACCCACACCCAGGCGTGGGTTATTGCTATAGTATTAGAGAGAGAGAGAGAGAGAGGGATGAGAATGTTAAAGAAGGACACTAGAGAGCAGGGAGTATAAGCATCATCCTAACAATGCCATCCATCCTAAGCAACCTTTTATTTCATGCTGCAAACTTTTAGGAGCAGTATCCACAGACAGACCTGCAGCTACAAGCTTTTACATTACAACAGGCCTATGTATCACACTATCACTATGTTGAGCTGTCTAACAAAGGGGCAGTTAGAGTTACTGGCACTTAGTTGCAACAGTGATACATTGCAATAAGTCTATGTACAGGTCTGGACTTAAAGTGAAATGATGACTGGACCTACATTTCAACCCCCCCCCACACACACACACACCCCCAGTCCTCTCCTCTGACTCCTTCTCCTTTTGGGCTCCCCATACCATCCATTTTCTTCCTTTTCTCACATTTTGCCTTACTCTCAGCTTTTTCAAGAGGCCATAACTTTCTATACTGAAGTGCATTTTACACAACCTTTTCATCCAATAATAGACTGAACAGAAATTATGATTAAGGAAAGAAAATCACTGTTGTGGTTCAGCTTTAGTTTTCCTTGCATCCTTCAACACACCTTTCCTGAACAAGACAGCCCAGTAATAACCATTTAGGAAATAACTCAAGTCAGGGCCCAAGAAGCCACAGGTTTACAGATGGTCTGGGATGCATTTTAGAGCATTTTTTTAACATTTTACTCCAATGGTTGCCTAAATAAAAATTATGAAGAAAAAGAATTTCAGTCTTATTTTTTTCTTTCAAGGCATAATTTGTGCCCAAGGCTTAATTTTCAAAGCTGACAAAATTGTAGCTTACAGTAAACTAACAAGCCAGTAGTTGTGAGAATATTTAAGTCTTATCTGGAAATACTGCCTACCTCCCTAACTCTCTAATAAAGACAAGTCACTGCCTATGCATCCCTCTGGTGTTAGACTGGGATAAAAGCAGAGATTTAAATTGCTTTTGTCATATATTTCAAGTAACTGATGAAATACATATACATAGCATGTTCTTCACCCCAGAAAGGTAGCCACATGTATATGTGCCTAGTATGTGATTGTGAGAATGATTTCAGTAATATTCAAATGTGTTGCTCCTAGACAATACACCTCTCTTACACAAGCTATAGTAACCTTCTTTGTATACCTCTGAGGTCTGTGAGAAACACTGCCCTCAGCTCAAACACAAGCTATAATGACTTCATGTGCACACCTCTAAGGTTTGACTGTCATGAAAATTAAAGATGTAATATCCACACACTCTCTAGCCCATAACCTGTAGCAGCTTTATGTACACACACACATTTGAGCAGGGCTGGTTTTAGAATGGGTGTGGTTGTAAACAGAGGCTATTATTAGCTTTATCCTAAAAGGGTCATATCTCAGCACCATTCAGGTTAAACAGTGTATTCAGAAAATTGATACATTTTTCTACAACAAGCAACAGCTTTGGTGGGGGCCCCCACAGAGTCAAGGATGATAAAGGGAGTCCCCATTATCCATTTAGACAGTCTGGTGAGTGGGGGCAACCAGGCTCCAAGAATATCTAAGTGTCTGAATGTTCTGTGATATATGTTCTGTCTTACTTTTGAAATATAATTACTTGTTAGGTACATTTTTTACTGATACACAGAAGAATAATGTCTGTGTCCTGGCATTATTGGGTGCATGCACAGATAAAAATCATTGATGTTTTTTACACACACACACACACACACACACACACACACACACACACACACACACACACACACACACACACACACAACATGCATGCATAAGCCACAACTGTACTAGTTATGTACTTAATTTCAGCAAACAGCAATGCCTTGTGCAACATTGGTACTGCCACACCAGATTAGTCACTGCTGTTTAGCAGCCATCAAACAGCAGAAGCAGTAAGATTTATCCCATTGAGGAGTAATGCATACTTGTCACTGTCCCTACTTTCACAGACCTTCCCTGATTTTGTTCATACTTTTGCTTTATCCTTCGTAAAAAGTCTGATTTGCTGGTAAATCATTCAGGATTACAAACAGTCAGTTAATCCAGACATCTGAGCTTTATACTTATTGTCCAAAAATAGATGTTGATGCAAAATATGTTATTCTAGTAACTTTTTAAGTGAATTAGAGAAATATTTAAACATATTTATGATTCTGAGCATTTATTCTATTATTTTTGGGATTGTACTGAATTCTTAAGCAAAGAAATTGAGTTATAGAATCTGGTGTTCTGGTATTAGTTATAAAACTACCTGAAAGAGAAACTATCCCTGATGATCGGAAGCATCAGCTCTTCTTAAAATCCAAAGTTTGCATCGAGGTAAGTCCCTCTAGTGCTTATATTGTTCATGTTCATTATCATCTTCATCCTAACAGGGTCATATCACAGCCCTGTGCATGTTAAAGAGCATACTTAGGAAATTAATGCATTTTTCATTCCTCATTTTTCCCCAATCAGCAGCAGCTTTGTGGGGCCCCCACACAGACAAAAATGATTAAGGGGGCCCTGCAGCCATGGTTTTGCAGGGACTAAAAGCTGGCTATGTAGTTAGTTTTAGTGGAGAAAATGTCCAAAAGCAGGGTTTAACTAAGCCAGGAGCACTATTTCAGTAGTAAAATATTTAATGGCATTCTGATGCCTGTTACTAGACAAAACACCATTACTACAACCAGAAATATCTTTGAATTTTAAGGGAGATATAAATAAGAGTTATTATCCTCATAGTTTATTAAGTATGCAAGACTGCTGCACTAGCTTTTGCTGGTTTTACAGATGTGACAAAATATCAGGATAAGATAACTTGCTGTGGTTGGGGCTGGTGCCTAAAACCGGCTATGCTAGAGAGTAAATAAATAGTAAATGTCAGCTACAAAGATGAAGTGGAAGAACATACATATGTAGTATGGTATCATTAATGCAAGAGATGCTTTTGATGTTAGGCCATTACTACCTGCTAAGATATGGATGTGTTAGTGATTCAGAGTGCGAAAGACATAGTAAGTAGGTGGTCATGAATCTGTTTTGAAGGTTGTTCAGGTACAGGTGTCAGACAGATATTTTTTTCAGATTGGTCTTGAAAATGGAAAAGGTTGCTACTATGTTTAGATTTCAAGCAGTAAATGTTCTGCTCTCAGCAAAAGTAGCAGTGGTAAGGATTTTTGCTGATAAAGTGATGCAGGAACAGGATGGAATGTTGACAGTAGCAGAACAGTAGGTATGAGAGTTGTAGTCAGAACTAAATTAGAAAACGGGATAAAACAGGCACTGAACATGTTAGGAATGATGGATAGTTGGGCAAAGAAAGGCAGTTTGATCAAGGGTATACCTATTGCACTGTGAAATGAAAAGATGGTCTAGGATAGATACAATATACATATTAAGAGAACATAAAGAAGTAATAAAGAAAATAAAGATAGGTCTGAAACTGTACTCAGGTCATGCATCTGTACAATTACTGGTGGCCTTGGGGGAAGGTAATGGAAATTTTAGACACTGTAAGTTTCCAGTGTACCAGTTAAGTAACAAATAGTTTTCTGTTTGGTTCAAGGAAGCTTCAGAAAATAAACTCAAGGGCATGGAGGAGATGTATGAGAACATTTTTTTAAGCAAGAAACATCTTTATTAAACAATCACTTATGACACAGACAATCATACATTTATATAAATGAAAATAAACCATAGTGACATAATCCCAGCTGTAAGCATTTTACATCACAAACCATAATGACATAATCCTAGTTGCAAACATCATACATCACATAATCTACCTAATCATTGTCAAACACTACATAGCTCTTTCAAGTTCTGCCTTCTTTTAAACCTCATTCCTCCCCTCTGTGTATCGTTCCCACAATTCCCATTTTTTTCCTATGTAATTTGCACCAACCCTTTTTTAAAGATGCCAATATCAGTTGTTTTATCTCTGTTACTATATTCATTGCTTCTAGTACAGTTGGTTTAGACTTGGATTTCCATTTTCTAGTAATTGTTTTTTTGCCGGCCACCATAATTGACTCGGTACTATGTCTAGGCAATTCTGATTTTGTATCATAACTCAGAAGAGTAATTTCCCTAGTTACACCAATTTGCTCACCCAGTATCTCTGACAGAGTAGTCTGCCAGCTTATTGCACTTCCAGAACATATGTTCCCAGTTGCCTCTTTCTTCCCCGTCACACCTCCAACATTTGCTGTCTACCTGAGGAAAAATTCTCTGGACTCTGCTTGGGGTATAAAAATATCTATGTAAACATTTCCAAGTAAAAATCCTAAATCTTCTAGATTTTGTTGCATATTTGGGAGACATAGATATGTCCTGATTCCCCACATTGATTCACATATGTCCTGATTCCCCCCATTGATTCTTTGTGAATTGCTTATCCAATCTCTCTCTTCCCAGTCCTTTCTAACCTCCTCTGATTGATTCTTATAGCTATCATGTAATATTTTATATGCTCTACTAATTATTCATTTTTTAATGGCAGCTTCTGTTCTAGATTCTACTAAAAACTCTACCAGTGCTGGTCTTTCATTTAGGCCCTCCCTGTTTTTTTCTCTTTGCCTATCAAGTCGTCACTGCTCTCTGAAAGGCAATAAAATACAGCCTCCATGGGACCTGATACCAGCCTGCATCCTTCGTGAACTCAGGCATGAACTTGCAGCATTAGGCACCCTATTCAACCAAAGCACGAGTACTGGCTTCATCCCAGCTGAGTGGAGGACAGCCACGGTCATCCCTTTACACAAAGGTGGAGCGTCCACCGATCTGGGAAATTATAGACCCATCAGCCTAAGTAGCCTGATCTGCAAGGCCATGGAACGGATTATCATGGACCTCATTAACAAGGACATTGGCAACCTTCAAGCACTTGATCCCACACAGTTTGGCTTCGTCAAGGGGAGGTCATGTCTGTTAAATTTGGTCAACTTCTTTGAGACAGTCAGCAAAGCCATGGACGAGAGGAAGACTTTGCATACCACCTACCTTGACCTGGCCAACGCCTTTGACACTGTTCCTCACTCGGGCATAATAGAGAAACTCTCTCAACTAGGCTTCAATCCATATGTTACCAGATGGGTAACAAACTGGCTCACTGATAGAACCCACGTAGTCAAAATAGGGGAACCACCTCAAGCAGTAGACCCATAACAAGTGGCGTACCCCAGGGTTCGGTCTTGGGGCCTCTGTTATTTGGGATATACATTTCTGAGGTGCAGGACAAAACCAGTGGGCTATGGCTGACCAAGTTTGCAGATGACTGCAAGCTGGGTGCTGTCATCAATTCCCCTAGTGATGTGGACATCCTCCAAGAGGGTCTCACTCAGACAAATAACTGCCGCCAGAAACATGGCCTCAAGCCGAATACCAAAAAATGCATCATCATCCCCTTTGGGGAGAGTGATGTCCAGACAAATTATCACATTAATAACAACGTCCTAAGCACTCAATCATTCGTGAGGGATTTGATAGCAACCTAACTTTTGACCACCATGTTGCTTCCGTGATACGGAAATCCTTCCACATGGCTCACCTCATAAGTAAGGGAATCTCATCCAGGAACAAGGAGGTCATAACATCCCTGTATTCTTCCCTTATAAGGTCCATTATTGAGTGCAACACACCTTTCGGCATGTACCACGCAAAGCACACGCAGCAGCTGGAGAGACCACAGAGGTTCCTCACCAGGAGAATCCAGATAGAACTTTTAAAGATAGAATCAGGGAACATGTGTATCATATAAGGAAAGGTAGCTTACACAATGCCCTAGCAAAACATATCAGTGATACCAACACTCAGCATGTATTTTCTTTTAGGGCTATAGGTAGAATTTTTGGAAGTATACGTGGAGGTGATAAGATAAAAACTGAAAATTTAGAGGTCAGATGGATTATTACACTTAGAGCAACTATAGGTCATGGCCTAAATGAAAATATCCCTCTGAAACCAGCTCTAAGGAATAAACCTTTGCGTAGATAAAATGTTATTAGTTTAAATATATATATATATATGTATTAAACATTTTTAATCTTGCTTATATTTATATTTATGTATTTTTGAATTTTTGCACTTTATTAGTATTGTTCTTTAAACATAGAGTTTGTACTTTGAATATACCTTTAAGAATGTTCTAAGTTTTATGTGTCAATCAGTATAAATAGAGTAGCTAGTACCTTGATTTATTACACCTGAAGAAGCCTGCTAGGTGAAAGCACTTGTGTCCTGTGTTCATGAACAATAAATTTTTAAAGCCTTACCTCAGTGTTTTTGCTGATGTTCATCGTGCATACAGCTGCAGTCATAACAGATGGGTTCTCCTGCCATCAGGCGGGTCCTCGGTTGGCCGAATTCCAAAGTCTAGGTCCGGCGTAGGTTGTCGTCGCTTCTTCCCTGACGTCAGTGCGACAGGGGTATAAAAGAACCAGCCAACGCCATTTTCTTCAGTCTTTCTTGCCACGCGGTGCCTGAAGCAGAAGCAGTTCGCAAGTGCCGGTCGGCCAGCTCCTGAAATTACGAAAATTTTGCAACCAAAGTCTTCTTGAAAGCTAAGTACCCCGTTGGGGAAACTTTTCTTGCCTCAGACCGATGTCAGACAAAGTTAATAATTGTATTTCATGTGGGAAGCAAATACCGCATAAGGATTTTCATTCCCTCTGTATTCCTTGCTTAGGCCCAGACCACGACGTCTCGGTCTGTCGTTTTTGTGCTACATTCAACAAACGCACCATTAAGTGTCGGGTGGAGTTCGCCCAGCATTATTTTGGCAACAAATGTAACTATTCAACCAAAAAATATATCAAAAAAAGTCCTGGACGCCACGTAGGTTAAAAAGTCTTTATAATATTCACAAAACACAGAGGATGAGCGCTTTCGTCTAATGACTAGACTTCATCAGATAAAAGCACTGGTACAAATTGCAACTTAAATACACCCATTCAAATCAAGTTAATTACACTCAGTCAACTTTTAAAGAAACATACATAAAAATCAAATACTGCCTTAAAAAAATAATATAAGGCTTGTATTACTAATAAAATTTAGTCATGTTTATCTTGTTTTTCTTGTAAACATTTCTTACACAATAAAATATCTTATGGAAAACCAGAGAAATTTATATTTAGTTTTATAGTCAATTAATCAATTTTATGTATAAAATAATTAATAAATTATATATATATATATATATGTGTTGATGTGTAAATATTTTAATCATAAATTCATATACAAATTTTATTTGTTTAATTCAAACATTTTCTGCTTTTTTACATAATACAGGTTTTATACTAATATACTCGTTTAAGCCAGGTGGGGTGTTAGATTTACACCTAAGTTGCCATAACAATTCCTTGTGTAGCAAAACATTTTTTATATCACCCCCTCCCTTAGAAAAATCCCTTTGAACCAGATCAATAATGCCAAATTTAAACCTTATAAATGTAAAAGGGCAAGTTATACTATGTTTGTACAAAGCACTAGCTTCTTTGTGAGTCCTAATGTCATATAAGTGTTCATAAATATGGTCCTTAAATGCCCTCTCAGTTTTACCTATGTAGTATGCACTACATGAAGTGCATAAGGCCATATAAACCAACATTTTAGACTTGCAACTACCTTTGATAAACCTCACCACACTTTTCAAGCTGTTATTTAATATAACACTTGCCTCATTATGTATATATGCACAAACACTACATGCTCCACAAGGATCAGTGGCCCTATACTGAATAAATTCCTTGTTTCCTTTTTCAAAAGTTCTCTTAAAATTGTTTCCCACTTTATATGTAAAGATAGGTTGTTCTCCCACTAACTTGTGTATCTCCTTATCAATTTTCATTAAATTCCAGTTGTTTTTAATAATATCTAAAAATGAATCCGATAATGTGTTGTATTGAATTATACATGCTGCTTTGTATTTATTCCTATCCTGTTTAAGAACTTGAGAGGTTTGAAACGGCTGACATAATAAAGCTTTATATTTAATACCCCAGTTTTTTGTAACTTCTTTTAGAATAACAGTAACTATTTCTAAGGGATATTCTCTTTCAATAAAACATTTACCTAAGAAATTCATTTCCCTTTCCAGATCACAAAAGTCAGAAGTCATCCTGGCTATCCTAACCGCTTGACCTTTGATCAAGCTTTTCTTTTGTGCTGAAGGGTGATGACTACTATAGTGTAAAAAACTATTACACCAAGTAGGTTTCCTGTAAATGTTTGATTTGAAACCTGTAGGGGTCTTTGAAATAGTAACATCCAAATAATTGATGCTAAATTCATGATGTGAATGTGTGAAAGAAAAAAAATTTGTATATGAATGTATGAATTCCATAAAAAGATTAAGTTCTTCCTTAGATCCACCCCATAACACAAAAATGTCGTCCAGAAATCTCAAGTATAGTTTAATATGTTTGTAAAAAACCGAGGGAAAAACAAACTTGTTCTCCCATTCTAGTAATACTATGTTAGCGTATGTGGGAGCACAAGCGGCTCCCATTGCAATACCGCTAATCTGTTGATAAAACTCACCTTGAAATTGAATGTAGTTAGAATCCAATATTAACTCAACTAGTTCTAACACCAAAAGAATACTATCCCTAGTTAGGGTAGAGTGTTTGAAAATACAGTCACTAAAATACACTAAAATTGATTAAATGAGGGGTTTTCTTGATAATTTCTTTAGTGATTTGTGCACCTTAGGTATTCTAAAAATATTCGGAATACTAGGATGCAGTTGTTTTAAGAAATTATATGTCTTAAAACAACTGCATCCTAGTATTCCGAATATTTTTGGAATACCTAAGGTGCACAAATCACTACAAGCACCCCCTTTTAGACCAATAGTATCTGCAAAGAATTCTAAAACACATCCACTAGCTGTTTATGTAGACAAACACACTAAAGAAATTATCAACAAAACCCCTCATTTAATCAAGGATTCATGGGAATTTTTGAGTAAAATGACCCAAGACTTGTGGAGTACGGACTGTATTTTTCTCACCATTGATGTGAAGGATTTGTTTACTTGTATTCCTAGAAAAGATGGATTTGAGTATTTTAGTGACTGTATTTTCAAACACTCTACCCTAACTAGGGATAGTATTCTTTTGGTGTTAGAACTAGTTGAGTTAATATTGGATTCTAACTACATTCAATTTCAAGGTGAGTTTTATCAACAGATTAGCGGTATTGCAATGGGAGCCGCTTGTGCTCCCACATACGCTAACATAGTATTACTAGAATGGGAGAACAAGTTTGTTTTTCCCTCGGTTTTTTACAAACATATTAAACTATACTTGAGATTTCTGGACGACATTTTTGTGTTATGGGGTGGATCTAAGGAAGAACTTAATCTTTTTATGGAATACATAAATTCATGTACAAATTTTTTTTCTTTCACACATTCACATCATGAATTTAGCATAAATTATTTGGATGTTACTATTTCAAAGACCCCTACAGGTTTCAAATCAAACATTTACAGGAAACCTACTTGGTGTAATAGTTTTGTACACTATAGTAGTCATCACCCTTTAGCACAAAAGAAAAGCTTGATCAAAGGTCAAGCGGTTAGGATACCCAGGATGACTTCTGACTTTTGTGATCTGGAAAGGGAAATTAATTTCTTAGGTAAATGTTTTATTGAAAGAGAATATCCCTTAGAAATAGTTATTGTTATTCTAAAATAAGTTACAAAAAACTGGGGTATTAAATATAAAGCTTTATTAGGTCAGCCGTTTCAAACCTCTCAAGTTCTTAAACAGGATAGAAATAAATACAAAGCAGCATGTATAATTCAATACAACACATTATCAGATTCATTTTTAGATATTATTAAAAACAACTGGAATTTAATGAAAATTGATAAGGAGATACACAAGTTAGTGGGAGAACAACCTATCTTTACATATAAAGTGGGAAACAATTTTAAGAGAACTTTTGAAAAAGGAAACAAGGAATTTATTCAGTATAGGGCCACTAATCCTTGTGGAGCATGTAGTGTTTGTGCATATATATATAATGAGGCAAGTGTTATATTAAATAACAGCTTGAAAAGTGTGGTGAGGTTTATCAAAGGTAGTTGCAAGTCTAAAATGTTGGTTTATATGGCCTTATGCACTTCATGTAGTGCATACTACATAGGTAAAACTGAGAGGGCATTTAAGGACCGTATTTATGAACACTTATATGACATTAGGACTCACAAAGAAGCTAGTGCTTTGTACAAACATAGTATAACTTGCCCTTTTACATTTATAAGGTTTAAATTTGGCATTATTGATCTGGTTCAAAGGATTTTTCTAAGGAGGGTGATATAAAAAATGTTTTGCTACACAAGGAATTGTTATGGCAACTTAGGTGTAAATCTAACACCCCACCTGGCTTAAACGAGTATATTAGTATAAAACCTGTAATATGTAAAAAAACAGAAAATGTTTGAATTAAACAAATACATAACAAACAAAATTTGTATATGAATTTATGATTAAAATATTTACACATCAACATATATATATATATATATATATATATATATATATATATATATATATATATCAAATTTATTAATTATTTTATGCATAAAATTGATTAATTGACTATAAAACTAAATATAAATTTCTCTGGTTATTCCATAAGATATTTTATTGTGTAAGAAATGTTTATAAGAAAAACAAGATAAACATGACTAAATTTTATTAGTAATACAAGCCTTATATTATTTTTTAAGGCAGTATTTGATTTTTATGTATGTTTCTTTAAAAGTTGATTGAGTGTAATTAACTTGATTTGAATGGGTGTATTTAAGTTGCAATTTGTACCAGTGCTTTTATCTGATGAAGTCTAGTCATTAGACGAAAGCGCTCATCCTCTGTGTTTTGTGAATATTATAAATACTTTTTAACCTACGTGGCGTCCAGGACTTTTTTGATATATTTTTTAAAAAATGTAACTATATTATGTCATCGGATACTCCGACTCCAGTTTTGTCTAAAAAACGCAAAGATAAGGACCGACACACGAGGTCCGCGGCCTCTACCGACACCACACCAAAGCCGACTACAGGTGGTCCGGTTCTCAACGAGGCGCCTACGCAGCCCCTGACTACCGACGACACTTCATTGGCGGTGTCTCCAGTGCCCGAGGTCGCAGGCTCCTCGGCCCACACCCCGACTACAGACACCGAAGCCACTCTTGGTGGTGAATCTCAAAATGTAGACAGGTCTGCCTCCTCTCAAAGTGTCTTCAGACCTACCTCTTCTTTTTCCATCAAGGCTTTCACTAAGTCTAAAGCAGTCATGCATTCTAAGAGACAAGCTACACAGGGCCCTTCACCAGACCCCATGCCTAAAAAACAGATGCTTAAAATGGCTGAGGATTTAATTACTCTTATCAGGGGTTCTCAACCCCCCCCCCCCCCCCGGACAAAAGGCCCAGAGTGGATGAAGAATCCCCCTCCTGTGACCAGGCCTCCATTATATCAGAGCACTCTGATGAACAGGAACATTCTTACTCCCCTTTTGAAGATTCTGATGCAGAGGAGTCCATTCCCTCTGTCTCCCCCCCAGAGGATTACTCATTTGGGGAAACCTTGCATACCTTAAGGGAACACTTCCACTGGGAAGGCCAAGAGTACTCAGATTCCAAGAAAAGGCTTAGGGATTTTCTCTTGCTACCTCAGCACAGGCCTCTGGCTATACCTCCTGTCTTAGACATACTAGATGATGTGTACTCGGAGGCCTGCCTTAACCCGGATTCTTTACCTCCAGCCCCAGTAAAGCCTGACAGGTACTACCGGGTTCCTGACTCACACCAATTTTTATACAAAAGCCATGCGGCTGACCCAGAAACTATCTCACAGGGCCCCAAGGGAATTAAGGCCTCCACTGCTAAAAATCCATTACCTTCCGAGAGATTCCAGATCCTTAGAAAGGTGGGGAAAAAAGGTATATACCTCGGCCACCTTAACCATGAGGGCATTAAACTGCCAGTTCCATATGCTAAAGTACCAACAGTTTCTGTTATCACAATTGAGAAGTAAAATGTCACAACCTGAACAACCAGACTTGAAGGAGTTGCAGGATTTGATGCATAGTGCAGAACAAGTGGGTAAACATACCTTGCAATGTGGTTTTGATGCTCGTCTAGAGGCCTCATGTAGAGCTGCTGTTACAGGATCAGTGATACGTAGACATGCCTGGCTCAAGGAACAAGCCTTACCAGATCATGTCAAAGCTAAATTACTAGATGCCCCTCTTCAAAAGGATGTATTATTTGGTGTTAAAGCTGAGGAGGTATTAAAGAAAATGGAGGAAAAGGCTAAATCAATGCAAACAGTGAAAGATTTTCTACAGGTACAACCTCCACGTTTCAGTAGAAATTGGCCTTCCAAAAATTGGTCCTTTCCAGCCACGGACAGACCCCAAAGAGGTAGATACAGGCGCCCGAGGGGCAGAGTGCAATCTCAAGGATCGTTTAGAGGCAGACAATGGCAAGCTCCTACACAAAGAGGTGGTGAGGAAAGTTCGCAGCCATTCAGAAAGCAAGCTCAATGACTTTCCCCTTTGTATGCCAAGCAAGGCTCAAATGGCAGCACCCTTAGGCGGAAAACTGGCATTATTTTCAAAAAATTGGCATATTGTCACAAAAGACAAATGGATCCTGGACATTATAAACAGAGGCTACAGATTCCATTTTCACACCCTTCCAAAAATGAGAGGCATGCCAAACCTGCCACACAATCAAAGGGCAGAGGCACAAAAACAAATTTCAGATCTCATGGACATGAAAGCTATTCAAGAGGTACCTACTCACGAACAAGGTCAAGGTTTTTATTCCAGACTATTCCTGGTACCAAGGAAGGGAAAAGATTGGAGACCTATTTTGGACCTATCCGTCCTAAACACATTTTTACTCGTACCAAAATTCAAGATGCTCACTTTACAGCAGCTTCTTCCCATGCTGGGCAAGGAGTCCTGGCTGGTAACATTGGACCTCAAGGAGGCATTACCTGCATGTCCCAATCAGACAAAATTGCAGAAGATACTTCCGATTTCTTGCAGGTTCAACCCATTATCAATTCTCTACATTGCCCTTTGGCTTATCTACTGCGCCCAGAGTATTCACGAAATGCCTGGCATCAGTAATTGCCTACTCCAGACTTCAAGGGATACAAATATACCCCTATTTGGACGACTGCCTGATCCAAGCGGACAGCAAGCACATACTTCTGAAACATCTGGCTTATGTAATAATGTTGTTGAATTCTCTGGGATACACATTCAACAAAAAGAAATCAAGGCTAATACCCTCTCAGAAAATAATTTTCCTGGGTGCCAACTTGGACACAAACACCCGGATGGCCTACCTCACGCCAGAGAAGCAGGGGCAACTAACTCAATACTTCAGAACACTAGCAAATTTCACCAGGCTGACTGCAAGGAAAATCCTGCAGGCTAAGGGATTCATGGCATCTTGCTTCCTACTAATCCCATGTGCAAAGCTGCATATGAGGAAACTTCAATGGTACCTGAAAAACCTATGGTCTCAACACAGCCACAGTTTGGAAACAATAATACCACTAATTCCATGTCTTCAAAAGGAATTTCTGTGGTGGGCTCAAGCATGCCAAACAAACACAGGTCTCCCATTCTGCAAGCCTCAAGCAAATCAAGTCATCACAACAGACGCCTCGGACTACGCCTGGGGGGCGCACATGACAGATCGGTGCATTCAGGGCAAATGGTCCCAAAAAGAAAAGCACCTTCACATCAATCAAAAGGAAATGCTAGCAGTAATATATGCTATTATAGATTTCAAAGACCTTCTGCATCCAGGTCAACTATTAATAAGGACAGACAACACCACAGTAATGTGGTACATAAACAAACAGGGAGGAACCCATTCATACCCCCTATGCAGGCTGGCCATGTCACTTTGGAACATGGCTGTGGACTTACAAATCGAACTTCAAGCACAGTACTTGCCAGGCAAGGAAAACACGCTGGCAGACAACCTAAGCAGAAATATGACAGATCCACACGAATGGAAGTTGCATCCTCAAGTTTTTACAGAGATAATTCAAGCATGGGGAAGGCCAGACATAGATCTCTTTGCCTCCCACAAAAATCACCAATTGACAAAATTCTACTCAAGGACTTTTCATCCAAAGGCCTGGAGAGTGGACGCTCTCTTTCAGTTGGACAACAATGACAGTTTATGCCTTCCCACCTCTTCCTCTGCTGCCCAAAGTTCTATTAAAAACCAGAGCAGACAGACCAAAGATGATTCTCATTGCTCCAGACTGGCCAAGACAACACTGGTACCCACTCCTGAGGAGCCTGACGCATTCCCCACCATAGACCCTACCTCTAATGCCGCTTCTTCTGACTCAGCATAGCTTCAAAACTCTTCACAGTCAGCTGAGAACACTCAGTCTGGCCGCATGGAAGATTCCTTAACATCACAACAGACCCTACTCTCCAAGGAGGTGCAGGATGTCATTTTGGAGGCCAGAAGGCCGTCTACTAGAAAAGCTTACTCCGCAAAATGGAAACGGTTTTGTGCCTGGAATGAGAAAAAGGGCCAGAATCCTGGAAAACTGAATTTACCTCAAATATTACAGTATCTAGCTGAGCTGCTAAGCAGTGGACTTTCATTCTCCTCCATCAAAATCCATGCCTCAGCCATTTCTGCAGAATACAACACTGATCCACCTTTGTTCTCTCACTCCCTCTTAAGACAGTTCCTCAGAGGGGCTAAGAATATAAAACCCCCCAGGAAACAACCAATACCTGCTTGGGACCTCAATTTCATTCTAGAAAAGCTGACCTTGCCTCCTTTTGAGCCAGCTGCCTCAACAGATTTGCAATATTTGTCCTGGAAAACAGTTTTCCTTCTGGCTATTACCTCAGCTCGTAGGGTATCGGAACTACAAGCCCTCATGGCTGTGCAGCCTTTTATCATCTTCCATCAGGACAGAGTTTCCTTACGAACCAACCCGTCCTTTATGCCAAAAGTGGTATCCAGGGTAGCTTTGAATCAGGCTATACACTTACCTACCTTTTATCCTAATCCTCAAAACAAAGGGGAGAGATTACTACATTCCTTGGACATCCACAGACAACTGCGTTATTATTTGGACAAAACAAAGCCTTTCAGAAAATCAGAACAGCTCTTTGTGCCCTATGCTATAGGAGCTCAAGGGAAGCCAATTTCCAAACAGACAATCTCAAAATGGATAGCCCACTGCATACGCTTTTGTTACTCTTTTCATGGCAAAACTGTACCTGCAGGCATCAGATCTCAGTCCACAAGGGCCACAGCTACCTCTGCAGCTTTCCTCAGAGGAGTTCCTACCAAAGATATTTTGGAAGCAGCCACTTGGAGTTCTGTGCATACCTTCTCCAAGCACTACCACCTACCATTATACTCCAAAACTAGAGCAGGCTTTGCCACTGCAGTCTTGCAGGGCATCCTGGCTCCTCCTAGTTCCACCTAGTGCCTACCACCCCTTTCTTAGCTTTGGGATTCTACCCATCTATTATGACTGCAGCTGTATGCACGATGAACATAGTACAGTTTTGTACCTACCATAAATGTAGATGTTCGAGTGCTAATACAGCTGCAGTCCAGGTTTCCCTCCCTCCTTCCCCTCTTGGGACAGGCCTATTGGCTAACACCTCCTCATACAACCTGATTGGGGTATTCATTTATGGTGTATTTGCTTGCAACTACTGTATTTTGATTATATGGCATTGCTTTATTACACAAATTTATGTATTGCCTTCCTTCTGGGGGCACCTGACATCTGGGGCAAGAAAAACTGAAGAAAATGGCGTTGGCTGGTTCCTTTATACCCCTGTCGCACTGACGTCAGGGAAGAAGCGACGACAACCGACGCCGGACCTAGACTTTGGAATTCGGCCGACCGAGGACCCGCCTGACGGCAGGAGAACCCATCTGTTATGACTGCAGCTGTATTAGCACTCGAACATCTACATTTATGGTAGGTACAAAACTGTACTTTTTTACAAATTAGTATAGGCTGTTGAAGGCAGAAAAGGAGTAAATACCCCGGAAGTGATGGTCTGCAGATCGAGGTATGGCTGTTAGAGAAAATTAAAAGTGATAAAAAGATGTGGAAGGGAGACCCCAGTCTTAGAACTTAGAAAAAGAGGATTATAGCAGTCAGGAAGGAAGGAAGGAAGTAAAGGACCCTAAAAAAGTGGCCTCATAAAGAGCAGCAACAATGCTAAATCATAACCATAAAGGATTTATGTCCATCCTGACATAAAGATTTAGTACAGTTATACCCCAAGTGGTAGATCCAGACCAATGTAGTTTTATAGTGAGTAGGCATACACATGACTGTATCCTGCACCCATTAATGGCAATACATGATGTTCAGTGTAGGGGAAGGAGAATGTCATTATTTGTGATAGACACAGAGATAGGCTTTGACAGGGTGGACTAGGATTGTCTGTTCCTAGCATATGGAATGTTCACACTCCCAGATCAACTGCTAATAATGCTGAAAACATTATATGAGAGAGTATCTGCACAAGATTGTGTGTGGAGGGGTTTGGGGGATCAGACTTTGACAAAATAAGAGGTATTAGGCAGGGGTGTCCCCTCTCCCCATTTCTATTTGTCATACGCATGGATCCCCTGGCAGCAGAAATTCACGAGTCATGAATAAAGCAAGTTCAGTGCATGTGTACTAGGAAGTTGATGTTCCTGATTCTGACACACAGGAGTTTACCTTCAGGATGTCAACATTCTTGTTAGTGGACCAACTGAAGGTAAATATGTATAAAGGGATATGGGTTAGTGAGCTGGATCTCAAGAGAATATATATGTAGATGATATAATTATTACCCTTAGAAGTCCAGAGTATGACCTAGAGGAGCTGTTTAAAGTAATGCTAATGTTTGTGAGGATTTATGGTTACAAAATAAACAGTGGAAAAATAAAAAAACAACAGGTTTAAACCTGAGGGAAGAAGGCTTAGTGAAGAAAAGTCAACTGGAGTTATGGAAATATGGTGAAATTAGGTATGCTGGGTTTGGCTATAGAATGCATATAAAGTGTTTGGAGCATAATCATTTGCAATTATAATGGAACATATGCAAAATATCCGGAAGAGATGAGAGTTTGTTGTATCTGAACCTTGAGCAGGTCTTGCAGTGGCACATAATACCCCATCTGTTGTATTTGAGTCAGGTTTTTTGGAATATTCCAGGGAAGAAGGATAAAAAAATGGATGTGGGATTTTTTTAATGCGGAAACCTAGAGTGAGTTAGAATAAAATGATTTTCCCAAAGGAACACTCAGGATTGGGAGTCCATGACGTGGAAAACTATCTTCAACCAATGCAGATGTCTTTTATAATAAGATGTATGGACCTGTCACAAACAGGGAATTGGGCTGTTACAGATTGAAACCAAAAGCTGGGTCATACAGACTTATTGGAAGCAATGTGAGGGGAGAGACTACAAAAGACTTTCCCTCCGATACTGGACAGTTTAATAACACAAATAGGATGTTCCATCAGATATAATAAACCTGTGGAGACTGGACATATTACCAATAAGAGGGGTAAGACAAAAAGGACAGGAAGAGACAGTGGAGATGAGATGGCGGAAACTGCAGACAGATATGAAGTACTGGGAAGAGATAGAGAGAGATAGGAATTGATTAATGAAATGTGAGGAAGTGAAATAAACCTTCAACTTCCAGAACAGAGTACATTTCCATTACTTAGCTACTTGAGGAAGGCCAAAAGTGAAGAAATGGGGAAACCAGTGATGGTAGAATGGGTAGGAGAGATGAGAGAATGCATCAAAAGAGGCCTGATAGCAAATGAGACAAGTGGTATAGTTAAACAGATGAACCAAGGGAATAATTGAGGAGATTGGAGTAGGTAAGAAAAGTGGAAAACAGGGAGTGCTGAAGGACAAGTAAGAATGTAAGGAAGGTAATAGTAATGTGAGAGAGAAAATAACTGAGGTAAGAACTGTGAAGCAGGGAAGGTTGATTAGTGACGCACTGTTTATAAAATTTTGATAGTTGAACAAATAATGACACATTGCAAACAACTGTGAAGAGAACTGCTCATTGTCTAAAATAATTTTGGAGTTATCCAGTGAACTAATGACTCAGAAATTAAATGAGGAAAGGTGTCAGATTGGTCTGCCTGTCTGAAGATAATAAGGATACAAAATTAAGGTCAGTTGTGATTGTAAGTATCGCTACTGAGTTCTACATGATAGAAACACTAGCACACAGAAAGGAAAGGTTGGCCAGCTGTCAGTGCAGATTTTAAGTGCACCATGTATAAGATTTGCACAAGCTCTTTAAACAAAATACTCTCAACCTCTCACTGAAATGGCAAAACAATTTTTGTACATAACTGCTGCCTGTACAATCCAGTAAGTTGCATAAGGTTTTATCTTTAGTAACTTCCACCTCTGTAAAATCTTAGAATGTATAAATGTAAGTACTGTTTGTGTATAAATGTAAATAGAAATGTAACTACTTTGTGCTTAACTGGAACTTAATATAACGCATTTTAAGCAAATGGAGCTTTTCTCCCCGGTCCTCCGCTGAAATGGGCATTACCCGTTCAGACTTTCCAAGTAAGCACAGACAAATAAATAATAAATAAATGTGGAGATAAAAAAAAAAATAAAAAAAAGCCTGCTGTCTGTACCAGAACTATTTTATCACATCCCTTATCTGCAATCCAGTGTTAGCATATTGTATATCACTGCAAACCACAGAAATCAACATCAAAGGAATTAAAAAACTACAAATACATCAAAGAAGTACCTTCAAATGAAATTTAAATAAATTAAAGTGAACCAAAAGAAAGAAATTAAATGTAAAAGGAGGTGGTAATTGCAATGAACCAGTAAGAAGAACTGTAACTTCCATAACAGAGCAGAATGGAAAACTGCATGCTGATATGCACTAACTAACAAAAACGTATGAGCAAGTGATAAACCTGTTTAAAAAAAAAAAAAAAAGAGCCCATTATTAAACTACTGAAACAGTTAACTCAGAACTGTACCACAAGGCTTCTCAGAGTTGAGTTCAGCAGAGTAAACTTACAGTTGCAAAATCCCTTCAGAATTAATGAGATAAATCAAAATACAAAAAATGCAGAACGTATAGATAAAGGGAATATACAGTGGCCTGCTCTTAGGAAAATTGAAAATCTTGTGCTGTAGAGCTGAGAATATAGTTTATAATTTATGGTTTTGCCACACATAACAAAAAATTTGTCTTAAAATCTGCAGTGCAGAAGATTACATTTGGCTAACAGAAGACCTTATATATTTGATATATGTGTATATTTGCTAATGCTTATTATGGAAGATTAAAGAAGTCAAGAACATCAGTCTTGTAAAACTGTGCAGTTTGTTGTGTACAAACAAAACTAAAGGCAGTTTCTTCCAAGTAAAAACACAGTTTTGTAGTAAGCACCTTTAAAGGATCACTATGTGCAGAAACTGAAAAAATATATACTGTTTATCTTATCATGAAGTTGTACACAATCCGAACCAATCCAAACCAGCTAGTACTACGGTAACTATATACTGCTAATTTTAATTTTTCCTAGGTCTGAGTTGTTGTAAGGGAACATACATGATGACATGATCTTGCTTTCTTGGAAAACTGTTTCTTCCCCATTATGCACTGTGAAAGTATTCAAAGTACCTGTGGCAGGACTAGCCACCTGGCGATGTGAACCTTGGCTCTAGATGATTGTCACTGTTGAAGTAACACCATGACTCCACGTGCAAAAATGGGAAAAGGGGTTGTGGATGTGTGAATGCACTGTGAAAGTATGTGAATCTTCTTCTAGGGACAGAAATGTTGTATCTTTCAGCTTTTCCCGGTTAGGGGTCGCCACAGCGGAACTCCGGTCCACTAATGATTGGCAGTAGACTTTTACGTGCCGAGTTGCCGGCCCTGACACACAACGTTCAACGAAGGGATGCCCATTCACGCATGTCTCCACACAGAAGACGCTCTAGCTGAGAATCGAACAGGGCAACATTTTACTGTGAGGCGACAACACTACCGCAGCACCACCACCGCAGTCCTCTAGGGACAGAAATACAGTTTGGAAAAAGCAATGTTGCTTGCAGTGCAAAGTTATTACATTTGTTTACAGGGATGGTTCCCACTCTGTTTTGTTAAGCACAGTCCAGTTCACTGAGAAGTAATGAAAGTGCTGTCAAGTTTTAAAATCCTCAGTAATGTATCAGTGACTTTTTTGCAGTAATTCTTACATATGCGTTTCCTACATTTGTGTAACACTGCTGATGAAAAGTTCTTGAAAAAGGATAGAGAAATTACTGAGATTACATTGCCATTTTAAAAAGTAATATTGTAAGTTCCTCAGGTGCAGTCTTCATATTCTAAATCAAGTAAAACGTTATATTTCTCAACTTGCAAAGCTCAGGTAGTTAGTGAAGTTGCTGTCAGTGGTTGTCAGGTTTATTCACATGCAGACTATAAAAGGTGTAACAGGTTTACAACCCCAGAAAACTGAAGGAATGCAGCTTTATACAGCACCTCAGAATCAGAGTTGTGACTTGTGAGCTTGAATAGATTTATGATCTCATTGGGTATGAAAAACAAAAAAAAGGAGATATGGGTACCTTTTTGTGTTGGGTTTCCTTAGCAAAGTACATTCAGATGTGATAGGCATTGTAATGCACTAGCAAAGGAGACAAATTCCTAATAGAAAATATCATGACATTGCTGTAAACATTATGTAGACATCTTTATGTACAACTTTGTGTGTGTGCGTGCGTGTGCGTGCGTGCGTGTGTGTGTGTGTGTGTGTGTGTGTGTGTGTGTGTGTGTGTGTGTGTGTGTGTGTGTGAGTGCGTGCATATACATATATTTATATCTGGGCTCTGTTGGTTTGGTCGATAGGGAGTTTTGTTGACATCTGTTTAATTGGCCTCATTTTGTTGACTATGCAGATTGAGACTGATAATCCCTGGGTAGGGGAATATTATCTTTTCCCCGGGATTGTGCAAACTTGGAATTAGTATATATAATTAACAGTGGTTTGGGAATCACTGCCCCACATGTGAGATTTTTTTTTTTTTTAAGTAATGTTTGCATGCGCTGAGAAGCAAGTTCAGTGCATGTGTACTAGGAAGTCGATGTTCCTGATTCTGACACACAGGAGTTTACCTTCAGGATGTCGACATTCGTGTTAGTGGACCAACTGAAGGTAAATCCTATGTGTGTGTGTGTGTGTGTGTGTGTGTGTGTGTGTGTGTGTTTAGATTGATTCATGTTTGATTTGTGTATCTGTAGGTATATTTTCTTAAAAAAATTGGTAAACAAGTATGATTTTCTCTGTTTTTGCAGTGAGATGTAGTTCAGTTTTTATAATAGTGGTGTTACTGGTTGTGTTTTAGTTTTGTTGGGTGGAAAGGTGATCAATGCTGTTTGTTCCTATGTGGATAGGATTTAAGTGTCTCTGCAGTTATGAAATCTGTTACCTGTTTTGTAGGGTTTGCTGCTAGATGTCAATAGAGAGAAAAAAATAAGAAGTTGCTTGTTTTAATGTATTTAGTTTTGTAATCAAATATGTGGCTTGGTGATGCACTGTACTTTCTATTTATAGTGTGATGTTTATTTCAGTTGTTTGTCAATGGACTTCTCTTTGTTTAGGCGTAATGTCTTCTGTTATTTTTCTCAGTGGTAACATGGAATCTTAGACTGATCATGTTTAATTAACTTTAAGTGTACACGACACATGTTGTCGACTTTTTGCATCAAAACATTTTTTGTACAAATGCAGAAGTTTTTTTTAAGTAAATACAGTTTTGCAGTTGTAGAACCATTTTTAACTCTTGAACTGCCCATTTTGCTGTCTGGGGTCTTCAAAGGTGTTCTGGATATGGAGAATTTAATAAGATTAATCAGCCAGGCCTCTTTTGGGACAGTTCTTGTTGCAATATGACTTTTCTTGGAGAAATAACTTGAAGAGTCATTCAAGCACTTCTGATTGTAGCCATTCTCTGTGACAAGTCTCAGTGCTGTTCTTTCTTGGACTTGGCTGCATTTGTATTCTACAGATCTTTGTTTTATCCTGTACACTTTTTGCTTTCCCTCCCGATTAATGTGGGGTCTTAGGTCAGCTTCATGACCATCTCCTTCAGCTCCAAGTTGTAACATTCCCATTATTTTGTGTTCTTACCTTATCTCTAGCTTATAAATTTGATGATAAAATTACTGTTCCTGCCAGTTTCACCCCAGTATTTCCTGTGTTTTTCAGCCTTCTGCCCATTAACGGCTGAGCTTGTTGAGAATTGTGAGGTGACGGCAACCTTAGGGTAACGTATGTTGTGTTCATGCACTATAATGGTGCACCTTCATGCATGAGCAGTGATGCACCCATTAAATTCTATGGCTAGAACACACATGTTTACTACACTGATAGCACTAAGTTTAAGGTTTACAGTTTTCCTCATTGACATCAGTCTAGCCAAAGCAACCTTTTCTAAGTTGGATTTCTCCCCTGAAGAAAAGAAAAAATGCTCTCTTGATGTTGGAAGTGCTGTGAGGCAGTTTTTGCCCTGCATGCTGTGTTGTAAAGGTAAGCTGAACTAATGCTAGGAAATCACTTTAACAGTGGATTGCTTTTTTAGTCAAGTAGTGCATGGCATTGGCCTCTGATGACACTTCACTATTGCTTGACATATCGATTCAAGTAGTGTACTACAGTAAAAGATTGTACTTGTGTCTGTTGCACTTTTCAGATGTGTAACTTTCATTTCTTTTCTGAAAAGTGGAGAAGGTTTACTGTATTTAATTTTTTTTAATAAGCATTTCTGAAGCTGCAAACGTGGACTTCATGTCACTAATTTCATAGCAGAGACTTTAAATCATACGTGAAAGTGTATGTTTTAAAACGTATAAGAAGGGATTGTGTTGTTATCATTTCTGTTTTCATTAAACATTTTTTTACTGTGATCAGGGTATCAACAGTCAGACATTCTCAATAGATGATTATGACAAAACAGTACATCAGGAAATCCCATCCCGTTTATTATCTCCCCAACCTCTGAAGATCCTACCATGATGGTACCCTACCTGCATCCACTCAGCTCATTCTTTCCATAGGTGCAAGAGCTGAGCATCCTAAGGATAGATAAGAACCCTTTGGCCCATTCATTTTGCTAGTGAAGCTAGCAAAGTCCAGTCAGCTCACCTAGTCTTCTAATGGCAAGAGTCGGGTGATAGGGAATGGAGCAGCTTACAGGTCTCACTAGTCTGCTCACTAACTTGCTGTAACTGCCTGGCTAAGGGAGAGGCCTGCACACTGCCACATACATCTATGTAAGCCAGCTGATGGGTACTAAATACATCTAGCAGCAAAACCTTTCCCCTGCTGCCTCTGTTGGTGATTGTCTAGCCTCAGTTACGTATTGCTAATGTGACTGGCCAGGCTACCCCCTCTCATCAACCCCCAGGATGAGTAAACCATCATCTGCCACTCAAGCCCATCCTCCCCCACCCAACCAGTCAAATGCATGTGCCACAAAGAGAACATGGGTCACTGTAGCCAGACTCAAGGTTTCAGTCTTATGTGCCATGTGGTCAGTTTATCTCTTGTTTTATTTGTTAAATAACAAAATTGGCCTAGCTTTTATAAAATGTTGCTTGTTTGCCTTTCACATCTTTCTGTTTCATAACTTTATTAAATTTTTGAATAAATAATATGAGCAGGAAACACTAAACTGCATTCCTTTTGTTGCTACACTTGGGATGGCAGTACAATAGAGAGCGTTGTCTATTTGGTTTGTTTAGTATCTGCTGTGCTCTGTTTGATTTTAGTCTCCTCTTATATATTGAGTGACTGACCAGGTCATGGGTCTTCCCCAAACAGCCACACATGCTTAGTAGCTCTTAGCGGTGGTGCAGCGGTTAGCATTCCCGCCTCTCAGCAAGAGGTTCTCTGGTTTGCTCCTCGGCTGGGGTGCCTTCTGTGCGGAGTCTGTATGTCCTCCCTGTGGTCGTGTGGGTTTCCTCCCACATCCCAAAGACATGCTGTAGGTGGATTGGATACTCTAAATTGGCCCTAGGCATGAGTGCATGCGTATGTGTGCCTTCCGTGAAAGGCTGGGCATCAGACTGGCAACTCAACACCGTAAAACTCTACTGCTAGTCATGAGCGGACAGATGATCCACTGTGGCGACCCCTAACTGGGAAAAAGCTGAAAGAAGAAGAAGTTTGATAATAACTAAACATGAACTACATACAGACAGTTATTTTGTATCACTAACTGTTTCCCCGCTTATATTTTAGAGCTTCTGTTTTGTTTTACAGGTATCTTCATTTCAACCAGATAGAGACACTAGAAGCAGAAACTTTCAACAACCTTCCAAAACTTGAAAGACTGTAAGTAATTTTGTCAGTATATTGCTGGATTTTATTGCAGTATTAAAATGTGATTAACCTATGGGCTAGGGTGAATCTTTGCTACACAGAGGTGAACATTTTATAGATGGAAGCACTGATGCATGTTGTAATTAAAAACAGGTCCTCAACTTATCTTACATGCCCAGTATGACGTACAGTGTTAGGAATGTTTATATGCACACCTCTGCTCTTGGTGTATTCTCTACAGAGCATCTGCAGCTTTAAAGTCCATATGTATATCCCTTAACATGCTTTTGGTAGCTTCCTCTACCTTATATGAAAGCTTTTCTTGATCATGTTACTTTTTTATTTTTTCATTTTTTGCATCACTGGTGGAATATTCCTAGCGGGCTGTTTCCATTTTCATTGGAAGCCCAAGCAGAAAAGTTCCAAATATAAATTTGTGCATATTAGAAGTGAATTTTTTGAAATTAGATTACACGCAGTGGATATATTTCATTTTGATTTATTTATAGCATTGGTAAACTGAAGTGTAGGAGATGTATTTTGCATTATAGTACAGACACATTTTAGTTCTTTAATAATGTGATTTAAATATTAATATTTACAGTGTACGTTTCTGTACATGTGTGTGTATATTGTGTGTATGTATGCATATATGTATGTGTGTGTATGTATGTATGTATATATATATATATATATATATATATATATATATATATATATATATAGCTACCCTGCAGTGTGAACTTTGGCTGTAGGTGATGGTCTCTGTTACTAGACACCCTGATACCTTGTGTAAAATGGGAAAAACGGGGTTAATGCACATGCTGAAGTATACAAACAGACACACACATGCATATGCAAGGAGATAATTTATCAACAAAGTCCTTGAACATGGAATCAAGCTTTTGAATCCTTTAGAAGATTTGGAAGCACAGGCTGCAGTCAAAGTGTGGCAGCACCGTTCTAAAGAAGTGTGTGCTATAACTAGGACTCAAACCTAGACCCTCCAAGTTGCTATTTTAGCTACTCTAACCATTAAGATTTTTAAAACAGCTGAAAACTATCTAACATTTTGAATTGACTTCTAACCTCATGCATACACGATTTCTGAAGCAGACCAATACAAACAGGGGAAGTACAGTTACATGTTTTATTCTAAAAATACATAGTATGTTAATTTTAAGGTTATTGTCTTACCAAAGCCATCTTCATATTGAACTTATAAATCAATCTGAACAATTATAGTTAAACTTTCATTCTTTACATGAACATCGTCCATACTTTAGAAGAGTGTGCATCGTAGGTGTAAAATGTAGTTATAATAAAGTTAGAACAATACTTTGAACCCAAAGACTGATGTATCTTTAACATCTAAATATCAATACAGCAGGAACTGTACTATTTCTAATATGCAGGGTGTTGTACAAATTATCAGAATGTTTCCAAGACATGAAAGACAATTTTGAGATGGAGCAAGATATTATTTTTTTCATATGGGGATAAGTTGTGTTGGGAGATTCAGAAAGGTTACCTTGAGTGGTAAGCCCATTTTTGATTCAGAGACAGTCATACTGCAGTGCTGTACCATGAAGAGGTGTAGTACCTTGGTGGGCTGTCTCTGTGGACTATCCCAAATGCAAATGAGACATTTAAAGTAGCCATGTGCTCTCCCCTGGAGGTGCCTGCAGTAAAGTATTTATGCAGCTGAATGATTCTATGTAAGTTAGTTCGGCAGACTAATTGAATGAACATAGCCAAAAGTTCATATTCACCCATTACTTTCAGTAGGTGAGATCACATTAGAGGTAACTACCAGGGAGTCTAGCAGACAGGCAGTGCTATTGTGTGTGTGTGTGTGTGTGTGTGTGTGTGTGTGTGTGTGTGTGTGTGTGTGTGTGTGTGTGTGTGTGTGTGTGTGTGTGTGTGTGTGTTAATGTGTGCATGCATGTGTCCGTGAGTGTGAGCTGGTGAGGGGGGCCTGCATGTGTTTGTGTATTAATGGATGTTTGTTTATGCATGAATGTGTTTGTGTGTGTTTATATATTGGGGAGGGGGGGCTGTCACATATCTACACTACCCCTAGATGACTAACAAGCACATCCTGCAGTATTGCGTGAGTACTAGACACCAAGGAAATTGAAATGTGATATTACAGCCACATAAAAAGTTAGTAGAACAAGAGAATACCACACACCAGGGCAACTCTTTATATCTTGCCCTAAAGTTACTAATAAAAGTTAATAGACTGGGATGTAAAGTTAATAAAGATAAAACAAAGGCTATAGCTGTAAACTGTGTACTCACACATGAGTTGATTCAGCTATACCCATATTTCAGAGGACACAATAAAATGAAGTATTTAAGAGTACAGATTAAAAAGGATTCTGTTATGCCAGCTGAGGATATATGGGAAGAGACTAAACAAAAGTTATACAAAATCTATGAATCTGGAAGCTCTTGTTTATGGATACATATAGCAAGCTAGAAGCAGCAAAATGTTTACACCCCCCCCCTTAGTTTTATATAAAAGTCAGGCATATTTTTATCAACCAGAAAATAAGTTGTGGACAATAATTAATAAAGAGTTGAAGGAATTTATCTGGGAGGGAAAATGGGCAAGGGTCAAGTGGGATAAGTTGATCCGTCCAATAGAACAAGGTGGTTTAGGATCACCTGATTTGAAGTGATGTTTTAGTGCTACTCAGTTAAGGGTCATATATGTGACCCAAGCAAAAAAGCTATAATTCAAACTGGAAAAGGACAGTGATAAAACAGAGAGAAAATTCAAGAAGTAAGAAGAGAGAGAGTGGGATTCTTGATGTAGGTCATTAAGGAGAATAATAACAGCCATACAGAACAGGGGTCTGAATAGAGAGATGCTAAGTCAGCAAGTAAAGGAGAGTATTATTGCAGAAACTGAATTCATCCTCACGTCTTGGTGAGTACCTTTGTGAGGAGGACCCTGTTTTTCACAAAATCTCACCAAAATTACACTGATATATAGACTGTATTTATATAGCATGTATCATGGACAGAAGTAGGTTAAGAATTAAAAAAGATAACTGTGTGCACAAGACCCAGGATAAAAATGTGCCCAATCCTGGTAGGCACACTAGTGCCAGAACTGGAAAAGATGACAGTGTAGAATCCTCAAAATAAGGAAACATTCCTACAATGAGGCCAAGCCAGGTCAGGCCTAGGGGGAGGATGCCCCCCCCCCCCGGTTGTAGACGTAAGTAGTAGTTCATAAAAATCACAAACATTATATTCATAAAATAGCAGAAAGTATTTTAAGAACTAAGTCAACTCAAGAATGGAGAAAGGAAATTTTGCTGATAAGGATGACTGCAGTTAGGAGTGCAGTGAAAAGCAAGAGGGGATGGAATTCACTGGAGAAAACTTCCAAAGGAACCAAGCTATTGGGAGAAAATGACTAAAGAGGGAAGAATGGGAAGAGGCCACGAAGACATTTGGACTGCAAGCCAGAGTGCCTTCCCTATCAGAGATTGATATTGGAGTAAAGGCAAAGAGAAAGGAACAGGGAATCCTAAGTGAAAGACCTGCTCTGGTAAAGTTTTTATTTGAGTCTGGAACAGAAACTGCTTTTAAAAAGGGATAATTAGTAGGGCATGTAAAATATTACATGATAACTATAGGAGGTTAGAAAAGAGGATGGATAGTCAATATGCAAGGGGCACAATGGGAGGACATATATATATATATATATATATATATATATATATATATATATATATATATATATATATGTGTGTGTGTGTGTGTGTGTGTGTATGTGTGTGTGTGTGTGTTTGTGTATATGTGTGTGTGGCTACTAAATATGCAACAAAATCTCGAAGATTTAGGGTTTTTGCTTGGAAGAGTTTGTTTAGATATTTTTATACTCCAAGTAGACTCCAAAGAATTTTTCCTCAGGTAGATGCCAAATGTTGGCAGTGTAATGGGGATGAAAGAGGTAAATGAGTACATGTTTTGGGAATGTAATGAGCTGGCAGACTTTAAAAAATCCAGAGTATTCTGTCAGAAATATTGGGTGAGCAAATGGGGGTGTACCTAAGGAAAGTATTTTTTTTTTTCAAGTTGAGGTACAGGATCTGAATTGATAGACATTGTAAGGCCTTTTTAGGTTTAATTCTGGTGTCTGCCAAAAAAGCAGTTACTAGAAAAAGGAAATCAAATTCTAAACCAACTGCATTTCAAGTACTGAATATTTTAACATAGATAAAAAACTAGAAGTGGGATGTTTAGAAAAGGGTAGGAGCAAATTACATACACAATAGAAATTGTGGGAACAATACATGCAGAATAATGTTTTGGAGGAGGAGTGAGGTTTAAGGAAAGGCTAGAATTTAGACATTTATGTAATGCTGAATTGATGATAGCTATACAAAAGAATGTATGTGATGTATAATGTCTGTAACTGGGAATATGTTGATATGGTTTATTTTCTTTTATATAAATGTTTGTCTTTCATTTAAATGCATGTTTGCCTTAGTCTTCCATGATAATTCAGTAAAGGTGTTAAAAAAATATAAGTTAACAGGACAAGTTTTGCAGCATGAAAGATTTTTGTAGGGTGAGGAAACACTAGACATCAGTGATATTCTTTAAATACTGCCTTACAGACACAAAAGGATTCAAACTTTGCACCCTCAGGACTCACAAACATATGTTCAGCATTGGATCAGATGAAGCAGATTGAAATACTTGTTTCCCAGCAGAAATTTTATTACTTGTTAGAACTGGATTTTCCTCAGCTACATTTGCCACACTTGAAAAAAAGCCTTAGCTTGAAACGGAGTACATCTATTTTCTGGTGTTTACCCCTTTATAGAAAAACAAAGTGATTTAATCCAAGCCAAAAAAAAAAAAACACTTTTAAAATTCCTGCAAAAGATGGAAGTGGCACTAAATGTAGCTGCTAATGTCTTTCTACAGTCAGTACGTCCTGCCTGGACATACTGATGTCAACCAGGGAAGCACTCCGTCATTAATTCGTGTGTTAATTGGTAAACAACTATAAGCAATTATGGTTATGAAAAAAACTGCTTTACAGTTCTTTACCAATTAATACTCTTCCCCCACCACACACGCACAATAACATAATCAAGAAGAAAGCAAAATATTACATTTGGAGCTTATTATTCACAGAAATGACTGCTAGTTTCTTTGAGCCCTGAAAACATCATCATTAACACGCCGTGAACATCCCAGTCAGAAGAACAGAACATAAGGGTGTTCATGCTGGACTTCTGCATTTTGCAGGAATTTTAAAGGTTTATTTTTTTTTATTTTTCCTTGGACTAAATCGCTTAATTTTTTTTGTAAGGGGTGAGTGCCAGCACAAAGATGTACTGTATTTTAAGGTAAGCTTTTTTTTTTTTTTACATGGCCGGCAAATGTATTAGAGAAGACCTTTAACAGATGTCAATCACATGCTCCTAACATTTGGTGGGTTATAGGTAGTACCCCAGACACCTGAATAGGCTTTGTCTTACCCCACTTCTGGTACTATAGTCGTTTCGTTATCAAAGCCATCTACTGCTGATTATTTTAGTGAGTGCTGCCCATTTCCCATTTTTAGGGTGAAAAAACATTTGATAGGTTTGGGGCTAAATTTTTTTCTTCAGCTGTTTAATCCTTCAGAAGATGGAATTGCCAGACTGGTATGTTAAAAAAAATGAAATTGTTTATTGCCTTCTATTGAGAACATAAAAAATTTAACTGTTAAACTTCATCTTTTAGAGGTTAAAGTTTCATTGAACGCCTGTCTGTTTCTCATGTTACCGAACACTCCTTAAAATATTCTTATGATTCTGCTAATGCTGTATCCAGAGCTGCTGTTTCGGTTTTAGTTATGAAACATGTTACTTGGTTATATTCTCAAACCTTTCCATAAGATATAAAAGCTGTCTTGCTTTTCACTTCTGCTGCTGTAGTCCTAAATGTTTAGTAGTAGATGTATACTGATTTAATTTTTTTCCATCATCTTTCAACCCTCTTTGTCCTAAAATTAAAAAAAAAAAGTTTTACTTTCCTTTGTACTCTGGGCCTTTTTTCAACAATATGTCTAGCAGTTCTGTCAAGGATCAAACAAGTAATTTACACACACACACACACACACACGCACACGCACTCACACGCACACACACACACACACACACACACACACACACACACACACACACACACACACACACACACACACACACACATGCATGCACACAGACATTCCCTAACTGTGTGGAATACCTCATATTGCTCTTTTTGCCACCTTTCAAAACAGGCAGTTACAGAAATTCTGCTACAGGATACTATGCAACAGATGTGGAGTGCAGATGCTTTCTCATTCACATGCACAGGAATGTTCTTTCGTGTCTTTCCAGCTTTTCCAGTGATGCCAAGGATTCTTCTAAAATTCCAGTAGGAGTCCCCAAAGACTTCAGCAATGATTCTCTTTTGGCAAAGGCGTCTGTAGTTCTCCATTAATTTGATATGGGCCAAGGACAATTGCCTCAGATTCCACGCTGTCTGGATTTGTACAAGACAGAGGTTGTTCGATATACCCCAACTTGTATACACTTCACCTGAAGACTGGACTTAACGTTTTCAGATATTTTAGGCACCTTTTTTATGAAGACATGCAGCAGGTATTAAAGGAGACAAGATACCTGTTACTAGAAAATCAGTTATTAGCAAGTGGAGATTTTCTTGTGTGTGCTGTGCTAAGAGCAATGGAACTTTTAAGGGCTGGTTGCCTTTGGTTGTAGATTTTGTGTGAGTTATCATCCCCTGACCATTTTTACTCTTTTGTCAGGTTCCAGCTTTTGGCCTTTTCTGCGTGTCTGCTCTCATATCTCCTCTCTTGCTACCTGTTCTCAACTCAAGCAGTTTTTGAAAGAGGGTTCAGTTTTCTTTCTGCCTAGAAAACTGGTAGCTCCACCTTTGGATCTTAAATGTTTGTTTAAAAAAGTGACATTTAGTCATTTTGACACAGTTCATCAGGCTATTTTGAGGTTCTTAACTAGAACATTTTTAAGCTGACACGTTTATGTTTTTGAACCAGTTCTTCATGCTGCATATGGTTTTTATTTGAAAAAATGCTTCTGTTTGCTCTGACTTCTGCAAAAAAAGTATCTGAGTTACAAGCTCATGTGATGAGTCAACCCTACATCATTTTTTACAAGTACAGCGTTTCCTAAGAAGAAATATTTCCTTGATCCATCAGTGGTTTCAGAGTTTACCGTTTCCTGTCTGTTATTCTCCTTATATTCTTTCTAGAACCTAATAAGGGAGAAAGAACTCACCTTACTCAGGATGTCCACAGACAGCTCGCGTACTACTTGGACATAATAAAATGCTTCACGAATATCTAGCAGCTATTTCTTTATGTAAAGGTAAAATAAATGATAGGACAACGAGTGTTGAAAAATCCACAAAAGAGGCGATAAGAGCTAGCGCTTTCTTTCACTTTTTTTCTGAAGAAGTTCACGGTAAATAAAAGTGAAAGAAAGCGCTAGCTCTTATCGCCTCTTTTGTGGATTTTTCAACACTCGTTGTCCTTTTATTTATTTTTAAAGTTTGTTTTTCGGTTTGTCCGAAGTCAACAAGTGGTAAAATAAATGACTAACAGTATCAAAGCAGACAATTCATAATGGTTGTCGCATCCAATTATTCTGCTATTCTAACCATAACAAATCACTTTCATGCAGGGTTAGGGCCCACTTGGCTTTTTGAAAAGTAGTGGAGATTGTAGAGGCTTTCTAAAGGTAGTAGCTTGTTTATTGGTTTATACTTTTATGAAACAGTTTAGACTGGATTCGTTTTCCAGGTCCAGAACTAGATTTTTTATGACCATTTCTGTTTTCCACTGTTTGTAGAAAGGAAGGGATAGCTTGTAGACAAGAAGATTTACTTTGATCTATATTTTGTTGTTTTGCCTTTAATTTTCACTGTTATTTTTCAGAAAGGGTTAGGTTTTAGACAGGTAAACTCTAGCCATCCCAAGAAGCCGAGTCAGCTATACATTTACACAGACTGCAGAGAGGACAGCCCAGAGCTTATCTAAACAATCGCTTATTGGTTTGTGATTCATTTATTTTTACTGTTAAAAAGAAGTGCTACTGTGAGTGATATTGAGGAAGAAATTCCAGCTTTTTTTGTGACTTTCACAAGTTGTACGGTCAGAACAACAACTTTACTGTACCTAATTTAATATTTAGTTGTATGTTGTTTCTGTTATTTTTCTCATAGAAGTTGATTTAAATTATCTTTGAATTCCGTGGTAACTGATTTTGGTTATTCTTTTCTTTTAGATTTTTTTTATTCATTTGTGGCTGAATATGCATTCCTTAAATGAATATGCCATTAATGATTTGTTAAAGCACAAATATCTTGTACAGAGTAATAAACGCTATGTATTTTTAAAGGTAACGTGATAACACTGGTGATCTGTGTTACTCATGTCAAACGTCGGATGATTTGCTTATCAATATTAGTAGTAAATCTAGACTTGATGATGATTACACTTGTGCAATTGGCACGGCTTATTGAACTATTGTTACATATGTTAATGACTGGGCTGATGAGATAAATAATGCTAGGCAAAGAGCAGATAGAACACATTTAGGAAACAATGTGTCTATTGACTGTAAAGATAACTCAACTCCTGTGAAGCAAGATAATGCCACTGACAACTTTGGAATTCTGAATACAAGAATTCAGCAATCTGAGGTTCAGAGCATATAGACAGAAATGAATAAAGGAAGAAGTTCACAACAAATAACAAGGAAGAAAAATAAACTGACAGATATCTGTAAATCGAAGACCTACATACCAAAAAGGACACTGCTTTATGAAGCACACTCAGTACAGGGTATAGTATTTTCATATCAAAAAATCTTCAGTCTACAGAGAAAGGCATCATTTTTTCCAAAAGCGAAGGTAAAAATAAAGAGACAAGGGGCAGGTGAAAAGGATGAAATCAAATTGAATGTGGAAGGACTGAAGAACATTACTGAAGAATAAAAGACAAAGACAGACATTGACTGTACAAAGCCAGCTGTGTGAGAATTGCATGCTAGCAAATGTAACGAGTGAAAACAATGAGATCAATAAGGCTAATGGTGATGAAGATCATTCGTTTGTAACTACTGAAAGAGCAAATAGTATTGAATTTAGAAGTCGACGATTTTTTATGTCTGGTCAGAAAACATATTCTTGTAATTGGAGATTCAGTTGGAGGAAGTGATACTTATATTTGCAGAGAAGATCATGAGAATTGAATCATGTTATGCTTGCCTGGAGCAAAAGTAGAGGATGTGAGGAAAAGCCTTGCAAAGCCTTAATGTAAGGAAGTACAGATCTGTTTTCATTCATGTCAGTACAAGTGATCTCATCCGCAAGGACTCTCTGACTGTTAATAGAGAGCTTACAGCCCTCTTAGATAGTATAGCTTGTACTTATTTTAGAAAGTATTTTTCACAAATCACATATAGAAAGGAGAGTCAGGTAACTGTCAAGAAAAAAGATTTGTGGGCAAATACGTACATGAAAAAATGTCCCATTTTAAAAAATGGAAATGTGTAGAGCATCGGTGCCTAATTTTGGGCACACGTGTTCAGACAGGGCGGTGTGTACTTGTCAAGATGAAGGAAGAGAATTTTTGCAGCAGATATTTTACAGTATTTGACAAACACAAGGCAGGATTTTTGAGAGGTTAAAAATTTAACAGTTCACAGATAGCACTGACAACCAGAAGAGATGCCTTAGTTGTTGCTAGGAGCATTAACAGTAATGTTTTTTTTAATTGGAAAATTTGCTATTTTCTCACAAGATTGATCTTATTATTGTTTGTGAAGTGTAGCTAAAAAAAACAGTAACTGGAAGCTAGTTCTTTTAGGGTGTAAATGTTACTAGTGTAACACACATTGTAACAAAATATCAAGTGGAGGTGTTATGATAGGGATTCAAGATAGTGATGAGACCTATGATTATTACATGCTCAGTGAGAACACCGATACTACAGACTGTGTAACTTTGACAATAAAGACAACTCTGGAACATGTAACAACTTTTGGAGTGTGTAGACCACTAAAGTCAAGCACTAATGACATAGAGGAATTCACGCATTTCTTGCATGAAACGTAAGAGGGAAGAATAGTGTCCGAGGTCTTAAATTTAACAGAAAAAGACTGGAATAATATTTATTCAGTAACATTAGCAAAGACATTATCCCAACGTCTGGTCAGGAACAGCAACTGCGTAACATTGTAAAAAAAAAAAAAAAAACTATCAGGGAGCGGAACATACTAGACATTGTTTTTGTTCCTAAAGAAATTACTGTTACTTCATGTCAAGTTTTACCACTGTTGATGTGCAGTGACCATGGGGTTATAAAGGTTAATTTTTTGCTTGATAATTCTGCCAAACGGAAATCTAAACCAGTAGTTAGAAGATTAATAACAGATTATACGGAAGCATAACAGTCATTATGTAAAACTAATTGAAAAGATGCATTCACTGAAAAAAACTTCAGAAGGAATGTGGAAAGTTTTGAAAGAGAAGTTGTTTGAGTGCAAAAAAATCAAAACAAATGTTTAATATCAGAATGTAGGCACATAACATCATGAGGGTATATTTCCATAAGAACAAGATACTTGAGTAAGGTGAGAAACAAGAAGTATAAGAAATGGAAAAGAGGTCAAACTACATCTTTGAAAACTTAAATAAACAAGCTGGATAAATAAATTAAGCATAGTGTGAGACAAGATCAAGAATTTTTTGAAGAAAATTTATATAAAGATATTGAACATAATAGGAAAACATTTTATAGATGCGTAAGATGTGGAAGGAGTAAAGACGTAGAAATTAATAAACTGTGTGTAGATTCTAAATTTATTCTCAGACATAACAGATTATGGATATATTTACAAAACCTTATGCAAAACAATTTGGCTCCAGTAAGGGATTGGTAAGTTATCCTAGCAGCATCCAAGTAACCTCAGATACTGAAATCAGATTAGATTGTATTGTAAAAGAACTTAACAAACTGAATCCAAACAAATTACAGGGAGGAGACTGAATAAGTAATAATGACCTGAGAACACTTCAGCAAGAACTTACAGTACCATTATATCTGTTATGTACTAGGGCATAAAAATATGGTGAGATTCCTCAAGATTGGAAACATGCCCTTATTTAACCTGCCCTTAAGGGAAAGGGGAGTAGGACAAACCCAGAGTAACTCAGACTCTTAAGTGTACTGTCATGTTGTGGAAAAATAATGGAGAAGGTGATATTGGATAAGTTATTGCCAGAACTGGAAAGGTTGGGACTTGAAACCGTATGTCAGCATGCGTGTGCTGAAAATAGATCTATTACCAGCTGTTCTATAACAATGTAATTACAGCTTTTAGTGAAAATTGTGCTGTGATATAATTTATATAGCTTTAACTTCAGCATTTGTCAGGGTTGTACAGAAAACCCTGATCAATAAATTAGAACAACTAGGTATTGATGTACTTTTGATAAGATGGATAGCTGCATGGCTTACAAGTAGGGCATGGCAAGTTTCATACAGCACCTGGACAGGTGAAGTTCTTGGTTACAGTCAGGGTGTCCCACAGACCTCTGTTCTAGGCCATACTTGTTTAGATTGTATGTTTCAGATCTATCTTTTATTTAATCTGAGGTGTTCTACAGCTTGTATGCAGATGACATGAAATTGGGTAAATTGATTATATATATTAGAGATAGGGCATGACTGCAAAAGAACTTGACTAAATTGACCATTTGCGCACAAGAGAGTAATATGCTGATCACATAAAAAAATTAACCATATGCAATTTGTGAAACATCAATTGAAAGATGAATATTTAATACAGCACACAGTGATTGAAACTGTAGATTCATTTAAGGACCTGGCTATATGGGTAGATCCAACTTTGAGTTCTTCTAATCATATCAGCCAATTGGTTAGTGATAGTTATAGAACCATAGGTTGTATAAAACGATTTATAAAGTCTAGGAAATCAGAAATGATGAAGTCATTGTTTGTTAGTTACATTAGACCCAAACTTGAGTATAGAATAACAATATGGAAACCTTGTAAGAAATCAAGCATGAGTAAACTGTAAAGAGTACAGAATAAATATACCAGAGACATCTGTGAATGTGAAAATTTAAGTTATTAAGAAAGACTAAAATATCTGAACTTGTACGTTGTGTTATATAGATATTTAAGAGGATACCTTTTTCAGGTATATAGGGCATTTAGAGACATCTACCTTTGGGAATGTTTGAGGTTATCAAAAAGTAGCAGAGAATCATCAGACAACCTATGTAGAACATTCTATATGAATAAGAAGTGTACAGAATCGACTACCAAATTATAGCAAGCACTAGTTTGGTATTTTAAAGCACAGCCGAGGCACTTACTATGAGAACAACTCTTCTGGTATATTGGCAGGCTAGAAGGCATTAATGTCCATGCTTGAAATATTTGTATGTATGTACGTATGTATGTATGTATGTACGTATGTATGTATGTATGCATGTATGTACGTATGTATGTACGTATGTATGTATGTATGTATGTATGTATGTATGTATGTATGTATGTATGTATGTATGTACGTATGTATGTATGTATGTATGTATGTATGCATGTTTTTTCCATGGGGAACTGTATTCAGAAATATCTTCCTTCTCCTTATTTTCCTAAGCTGTGCTAGTCTACATGTATAGCTTAAGCTGTGGCACTCATCCAGTGATGAACATAGTACTCCTTGCTATAACAGCAGATGTTCTAACTGACCACTGTTGTAGTAGCTGTCCGCTTCCACCATCCCCCTTCTAGTGCCCTGTTTTTGCTAAGTTGTGGGCATATATATATATATATATATATATATATATATATATATATATATATATATATATACTCCTTGTGTATATGCGTTTACATATGTTTTATTATTTGTTCCTAGTATTTACCTTTCAGGGATGTAGCCTCCCTTCTTGAGGCAAATAAGCTGTGAAGCTTTTTGGATCTGTGACTGTCTTTTATACGAAGGTCTGCTTAAGCTTCTATCAGAGTGTGTAGATGGCACCCTTCGGCTTTGAAAAGCTGGCTGGTTGATAATATCCTTAGCAGGATATAACCTGGATATCTTAGGCTATTGTAACAGTGATAAATTAGAAAATCTACTGATATAGTAAGTTTCACTGGACTATTTTTTAGCAGATATTTAGTTTGCTGCACTAGCACTGTAGTCCATGGATGCAGTCTACATATTACTTTAAGTCATTTAAATAAGTGCCAGTAAAATCTGAAATTAAAGGTTCAAACACTGTACTTTTGGCACAGAGAGAAACATGAGACAATTGCAAAGTTTTAGCCCTCTAAGCAAATTTAAGAGAGCTTAAAGGCTGTGTGCTTTCTAAACTGTAGGAAGTATGAAACATACTGACTGGCATTACTGACCGTAATAATCTGTGAGTTATGATGAGCTGAGCAGAGGTGAAATCAAGGACAGTTGAGAATGATGGAGGGTGTCTTCGAGTGTGTTGGGAGCACCACATCTTTAAAAAAGGCCATGCTGGAAGCAAAACCAGGAGGAACACTACACGACACCAAGGATATTTTTTAAATATCACTTGGCATCATTTAAAAAGTTAATACAAACACGTTTAGCATCATGATGCAGTTTTGAAATAATAAAAGAGTGAAACAATAACGTACAGCATTACTGACTGACTATAATAATCTGTGATTTATGTGGGGCAGGGACAAATAAAGAGGGCACATCAAGGACATACTGTCATCTCAGGGTAAGGTTAGAGGTATGTTATTGCATGTGTTTCAATGTGCATGTGTGTGTGTGTGTGTGTGTGTGTGTGTGTGTGTGTGTGTGTGTGTGTATATGGGAAAGTGACTGATGAGGGGTGCCTATGCCTACACAATGTGTGGGTTACCAAAAGTGCTAACGGCAGGAAGTGCTGATTAACACTTGTGGTAATTACTGATGATTCAAAGTCATCAAATTAGCTGATAATGAGGTCTTCCCTCATTGCAGCTAACATGTCTCTGAAAACAGCCACTTTTGGCTGCAGCTCTTACCACCCACTGTGGAATGATTTTCTTGTCCAAAATTCGATATATAATAGAGATCAAATTACGAGCAAAACACAAATGTCACACACACACACACACACACACACACACACACACACACGCAAACTTAGAAACTCCTCTGCTTAGGCACTGTTACAATCATAGAAGCGAAAGGGTAGTACTGCTTTGCTTATGATAAATATAAAACATGTCTAAACAATTAGTAGACTTTTCCTATTATATTTGTGGTACCCAAACAAAGAATAGTCATCTCCAACAGGGTCAGAGCTTGGATAAATGGGCAATATCATTTCCAGACATAGAGTTATGGTATAACATCAAATTTTAAACACACTATTCATTGAATTAATAATTATTATGTAATATTTCATATTATATTTTTTAATAGATTACATATATTATAAGAGGCAGGATATATTTCCTGCACCATAAACTTAAAAACTACCTTCCTGCTCTCTAATCCTAAAATCTTGCTACCACTCAAAGCTAAAATCGCCCTCCTGCTCCCTCACCACAGCTGCTTTCCCCAACTCGTATTCAAGTTTGAGCACACGCAGCAGCCTGCAAGAGCTATAAGGTGCTCGAGTCCCTGACATTTGGTTTTTGAGCACTTGGAACTTGAGTGCCTGTAATTAAGCTGTCACTAACTCTTATAAACAGTAAGATGTTTCATGTTTAAATAATTAGTATTCTTGATTTCTAACCTAGCAAATTCAAATTGCATTAATACCATCTAAAAAATTTCAGTTATTATGCATCTGGTTTCAAAATCCATATTCCTTATGTCTCTCTTACTCCAGGTTTTGTGGAAAAATTGGATGTGGTAAAAATGACAAGTTGAAAAAAGACCAATTTCTTACAGTTGTTTGACTACTTTAAGGGGTTACTTTGCTGCTATCTTTTGATAATATAACTGATGCATTTAGTAGAGAACCAGAAGGTTGGTTGGCAGTATAACATTAGGCAATAGTTTATTTTGAAATATAAAATATGACAAAAGATGAATCGGCAAGTTAAAATAGTTTATTACAATATTTAAAATCATTATTAATGACCATTGGTTGGTTAACTCTCTTGGAATTATATAAAATAATTTTATATCACAAATTATTTCGGCAATTTTTGGAGTAGACAAAATATCCTAATTTATCACAATTGGACTAAAGTGTAATGTTATAGTTAGCTTGCAAGAGAAATTCAGTATTTTGGAAAACCTTCATATGAAGACTCTTACTTAAAACATTTTATTTACCACATAGAATAAGGAAACACTGTAGGTAACAATTCATTTTGGAGATATAACAGATGTATTAAAGTAGATCGGGAGCTGTTTTATGACTGTTTTTTGTTTTGGCTTTTCCCTGTTAGGGGTCGCCACAGCGGAACTCCGGTCCGCTAATGATTGGCAGTAGATTTTTATGGTGCCAAGTTGCCAGCCCGACGCCCAACCTTCAGCGAAGGCATGCCCATTCACGCATGTCTTTCGGAGGCCACTCGACCACGGGGAGGACATGCAGACTCCACACAGAAGGCATTTCAGCCAAGAATCGAACAGGAGAACCTCTTGCTGTGAGGCAACAACGCTACCGGTGGTGATTTGTTAAAACAATTCTGTACTGATTTTCAGTCCTTTGCTTAGGGTTTGTGGTTTGACGTGTTTTTAGTAGGTAATCATTTAGTACTATTTTATGCTTCCACTTCTGGTATATGTTGCTAAGGAACAATTGTCCTTTTTATGGTATCTGTTACCTGTTACCAGAAAACAACAACAAAAAAAAAAAAAACTATTAAAAAGAATTGGAAGAAACCGATTCCACCTCCATTTTCAGAGTTCGGAGTTCATCGGTATAACCACTAATATGTTTGAAAAAGAGATAAATACAATGGCTAGTAGAGGAAAAATGAACTGCTTTAAACCCTTCTTACTTAATGTTTAAGGGTGTACTCATCTTTATGTAATATTTTTGTAGTGTTTGTCAGTAAACGTGAAGTAAAGTTACTTGGGAATTATACATCTTCTGTATAGTGTAAGCAGGTTTTTTTTTTTTTTTTTATTAAAGTAAATTTGCTGAAGCAGGTCGAGTACTATTGGTTACTATGTGACAGTTTAGGATTTAAATTTAGATTTGCATTGTTTGTTGTTATATACACAGTCAGTATCTAGCTTGTAATTTTCGTATTGTCGCCTCACAGTAAGACTCTGACTGGTTTGACTCTCAGCTAGAGCATCTTCTGCGTGGAGACATGCGTGAATGGGCATACCTTCGTTGAAGGTTGTGCGTTAGGGCTGGCAACTCAGCACGTAAAAATCAACTGCCAATCATTAGCGGACCGGAGTTCCGCTGTGGCGACTCCTAACCGGAAAAAGCCGAAAGACACAACAACATGGAAATTTAAAAAAAAAAAGAAAAATGTGCAGTGTAAATGTTTGATGGAACTTTAGCTACAGCATTAATAACTTTGGGAAATCTTAGAGTAGAATTTTGACAAATGTAAAATGTCAAGATTTCTATGACATTAATATTGTCGCCTCTGTAATGCTGTTAATGATGGAACAAAACTTTGTAAAGCTTTTAGTTGCAGCCTTTTCTTACAAGGGGGCTTACTTGATTGTAGTATATATGTATGGGTGTGTAAACAAATGCGTTTTATGAGTATCAGTGTGCCTTGCTGTCTCATTAGTTATGTATACACGAAAGTATGTTCTTACGCTGACACTGTATGAACTGGTGTGGTGTGAGTGAAGTGTTTTGTGAATGAGAGAGTCTGCTTGTGAGTATGTGCATGAGATTATGTTTGCATATTGATAAATGCCAGGTGACTCTTTTTGTGAAAGGGTGTGTGAATGAATGAGTGAGTGCATATATATGTATATGTGTGTGTGTATGTGCACATGTGAGTACACGTGCTCATGTGTATGTGCGAGAGTGTGTGTGTCTGAAGGGAAGTTGTTACTGTTACTCTCACAATTCTCTTCTCATTCTGAAATGTTCAACATTTTTTTACTGCGACTATTCAGTTGCTGCTCCTGAAGTTTTAATTATGGTTGCCTTCATATCTGATGTTGTCCATTTCATTCTCCCTCATGACTGGGTCATAGGCTCCAACATCGGATCTGATCCGGCCATTCCAAAAGACTGATGCTTCAAGTCTCAAGCACCTCCCACTCCCATAATGCCTGGTATCTCTCCTAACTCCTCAGATCTCATTTACCACCTTCCTGGATAGATGTGATTGTGACTGGTCTCAAGTGTTTCTCAGATCAGTTCAAATTCTTCAGTGCTTTCTTTCTAAACTTTTTTGCTTTCTCCTGTAGAGCTTTCCTAAGTACTTCTCTACCTCCCCTTCCCAACTTAGACTTTTTATTGGGCATTAGGGTTGTTCCTTTCCCTCTCCATATTCAGTGTCTCCCATACAGCTGTTGGCCTATGTCCTTGATGTTTTTCGTGTTTCACTGTTGCAGTCATTACATTTCGGTTATCTGCTTGCAGTCTTGGGTCCTGCGTCGGTTGCTGTCCCTTCTTCTGTCAGGGGTATAAAACATGCAGCCGACGCCATTACATCCGTCTTTCTTGCCTTGCGGTGCCTGAAGCAGAAGCAGTGCCGGTCGGCCGACTCCTAAAGTTTTCGTTTTCGAGTTTCAGAACCGAAGTCTTAAACTAAAGCTAAGTACCCCATTGGGTAAAATTTTTCTTGCTCCTTACCGATGTCAGTAAAAGTTAATAATTGCATTACTTGTGTAAAGCAAATACCTCATAAAGATTTTCATTCATACTGTATTCCTTGCCTAGGCCCTGACCACGACGTACCTTGCTGTCAGTTTTGTGCTTTATTTAATCAGCGCACTATCCGTCGCCTGTATATTTTCGCCTCTAAATATTTCGGTTCTCGGTTTAATTATCCAGAAATGTCGTCGGTTAGTCATCCGACTACCGGGATTCTGAAAAAACGCAAAGATAGAGACAGGCTGCCGAGGTCCAAAACTGCTGATGCTTCTCCTAAGCCAGTCGCCAGTTCGCTGGTACTCAGTGAGGTGCTTTCACAGCCCCTGATATCCGCTACTACTGATTCGCAGGCCTCTACTGAGACCCATTCGGAGTCCGGTATGCTGTGAGATGCTTCAACTATGGAACCTATGGATGTCTCTACCTTGCATGGGTCCAGAGCCGCTGCTGGCTTCTGAGGGTGCATTCAGGCCGACGGACTTGCATATTAAACTGACGCCTCCTTCTTTACTTAGGCCTAAATCTCGATCCATGCCTAAAAAACTGACGCCCAGGCCACATGCTCAGGCCTCTATGCCTAAAAAACAAATGATAAGAATGGCTGAAGATCTAATAACTCTAATCAGGGGTAGCCAACCCCCCCCCCCTTCTAAGAGGCCTAGGACTGAAGTTGATTATGAATCTTCTGATCAGGATTCTGTTGTTTCTGATTCTTCTGATGATCTGGATTTGCCCTTATCTACTTATGAAGATTCTGATGCAGAGGACTCCATTCCCTCTGCTTCCCCTCCTGAGGATTTTTCTTTTGGGGAAACCTTACATACTCTAAGGGAGCATTTCCACTGGGACAGCCAGGATTTTTCTGATTCAAAAAAGAGGCTTAGGGATTTCCTTCTCCTACCTCAGCATAGGCCTTTAGCTATTCCTCCTGTACTAGACATTGTTAATGATGCTTTTTCAGAATCTAGTTTGGCCCCTGATTCCCTGCCTCCTGCTTCCAGTAAACCTAATAGATACTACAGGGTCTCTGAGTCCGACAAGTTCCTTTTTAAAAATCCTATTGCAGATTCAGAGACTATTTCACAGGGGGCCCAAGGGCATTAAGGCTTCTACTGCTAAAAATCCTACCCCTTCTGATAGAAACTCCTGGGCGCTGGATAGATGGGGTAAGAAGGTTTACACTTCTGCAACCTTGGCCATTAGGGCTTTAAACTGCCAGTTTCATATGTTAAAGTATCAGCAACATGTTATTGGACTGTTTAAACAGAAAATGATAATTCCTGACTGTGTGGAAAATAAAAAATTACAGGATTTAATGCATTTTGCTGAACAAGTTGGAAAACGTACTTTGCAATGTGATTTTGATTCATTAGAGGCCTCTTGCAGGGCTGCTGTTACTGGGTCTGTGCTCAGAAGGCATGCTTGACTTAAGGAGCAATCTTTGCCTGATCATGTTAAAGCTAAATTGTTGGATGCTCCTTTAAATCAGGACCGCCTGTTTGGCAACAAGGCTGAGGAAGTTCTTAAAAAGATGGAAGATAAAACTAAATCTATGCAAACTGTTAAAGATTTTTTACAAGTTCAGCCTCCTAGATTTAGTAGGCACTGGCCCTCTAAGAATTGGTCCTTTCCAGCCCCTTCCAGGTCTTCTCAAGCCAAACCCAGACACAGCAAAAACCCCAGGTTTCAGTCCCAGGGGAGACACAGAACTAAGCAGTGGGGGGTCTCCACTTCCAAATCTTGGAATAATAAGACTCCCCCCCCTATGGTAAACTGTCTCAATGACTTCCTTTGAAAATGTCCAAGCACTTATCAACTGACTGCCCCTTTGAGGGGAAAGATTGCTCTTCATGCAAAGAATTGGGAACTCAATACCTAGGACAAATGGGTTTTGAATATAGTGTCCCAGGGATACAGATTTCACTTCCATACATTGCCAACACCAAGCGGGTGGCCGGACCTACCCCCAAATCAGTGGGCAGAGGCCCAAAAACAAGTACTTTCTCTCTTAAGGATGGGGGCTATTCAACTGGTACCAGAAGAGGAAAAGGGACAAGGTTTCTACTCGAGACTTTTCCTGGTACCCAGAAAAGACAATTCATGCGTCCTATCCTGGACCTGTCTACTCTAAACACCTTTTTGGAGATTTCAAAATTCAAGATGCTGACTCTTCACCAATTACTTCCTATGCTAGGCAAAGATGCCTGATTGGCAACAATAGATTTAAAAGAAGCATACCTGCACATCCCAATCAGGGAATCTTGCAGAAGATACCTACACTTCAAAGCAGGCTACAAGCACTATCAGTTCTCTGCACTGCCTTTGGCTTATCTACTGCGTCCAGGGTATTCACTAAGTGCCTAGCTCCAGTTACTGCATTTTGCAGGCAAAGAAATATTCAAATATACCCATACCTGGACAATTGTCTAATTCCGGCAGAAAGCCAGGACATACTTTTGAATCATCTGGCCTTTGTACAAAGGGTTCTAACTTGTCTTGGGTACACTATAAACGAAAATAAATCACACCTGGTACACTGAAAACAAATTATATTCCTGGGAGCAAGCTTGAATACAACTTCCCAGATGGCATACCTCACGCCAGAAACAAATTAATTTGACATCCTACTTCAAACAAGTGGCCACAAAAACTCTGCTATCTGCAAGTCAAATACTGCAAGCCTTGGGGTTCATGGCCTCCTGCATTCTTCTAATTCCATATGCAAGACTGCATATGAGGAAACAACAGTGGTATCTAAAAAGCCTATGGTGTCAACATTCTCAAGACCTAGAAACAATGATTCCTATCATACCTTGCCTATGCCTAGAGATCCTTTGGTGGGTAGAGGCCTGCCACCTAAACAAGGGACTACCTTTCACACCGCCCCCTACCGCCCAAACCCTAACAACAGACGCATCAGACTATGCATGGGGGGCTCACCTGGCAGGGAAATGCATTAAGGGCAAATGGAACTCAAGTCAAATGCACCTGCATATCAATCAAAAAGAAATGTTAGCTGTACAGAATGCTCTGACAGCCTTCAAGGAACACATTCTTCCAGGACAACTAATGGTAAAGACAGACAACACCACTGTTATGTGGTACATAAACAAGCAGGGGGGGTACACATTCTTACCCCCTCTGCAGACTAGCCATGGCATTGTGGAACACAGCCTTGAGCTACCAACTGTATCTACAAGCTCAATTCCTGCCAGGAAAATTAAATACACTGGCAGACGGACTAAGCAGAAATCTCATGGACCCACACGAGTGGAAACTGGAGCCAATGATTTTCAACATGTTGACAAGCCCAGATATAGACCTGTTTGCCTCTCCCCAGAACTACCAGTTGGACAAATTTTGCACAAGGACTCCCCACAAACAAGCCTGAAAAGTGGATGCTCTGTCCTTCAGTTGGAAAAACCTGTCAGTCTAAGCCTTCCCCCCTCTGCCTCTGCTCTCCAAAGTACTACTAAAAATCAAACAGGACAAACCAAGGATGATTTTGATTGATCCAGACTGGCCGCACCAGCACTGGTACCCCCTCCTGTGCAGTGTGACATGATTATCTCCATGGCACTTGCCTCAGACTCTTTCCCTGCTGTCTCAGCAGGAGAACCAGATTCTGCACCTTCAGCTTCTAACACTGAACCTTATAGCCTGGCTAATTACTTAATCTCTCCTTTGCCATCCCTCAGCAAACCTGTGATGGATATAATTTTAGAGGCAAGGAGGCCTAGTACTAGAAAATCCTATGCTGAAAAATGGAAAAGATTCTGTGCCTGGAACCAGTCAAAAGGGATGAGCACAGCAGCCCCTAATTTACCTCAGATTTTACAATACTTAACTGAGATGCTTCACAAGGGCCTGTCTTTTTCCTCCATTAAAATCCACGCCTCAGCCATTTCAGCTCATTATAACACAGAACCTCCCCTCGTCTCTCATCCGCTGCCCAAGCAGTTCCTCAGAGGGGGCCAGACATTTGCGGCCACCCAGGAGAGCTCCAACCCCAGCCTGGGACCTTAACTTTGTCTTGGAGAAACTCACTGTACCTCCTTTTCGAGCCAGCTGCTACTGCAGACTTAAAATTTCTTTCTTGGAAAACAGCTTTCCTTTTAGCAATCACTTCAGCTAGAAGGGTATCTGAATTACAGGCCCTTATGGCAGTGGAGCCTTTCATCATCTTTCATGCGGACAAGGTGTCCCTCAGAACCAATCCATCCTTCATGCCCAAGGTGGTATCCAGTGTGGCTCTTAATCAGTCCATTCATTTGCCAGCCTTCTTTCCCAATCCACAGAATAAAGGGGAATGGATACTGCATTCCTTACATGTGCACAGACAACTTAGATTCTACTTGGACAGGACTAAAACCTCAAAAGAAGTCTGAACAACTGCTGGTGGCATTTTCTGCAGGGGCAGAGGGGAAGGCTATTTCAAAGCAAACCATTTCTAAATGGATACGCCATTGCATTCATTTCTGCTATAAGCACCATGGAAAACCTATCTCCCAAGGGATCAGACCTCACTCCACCAGGGCTGCATCTACCTCTACAGCCTTTCTCAGAGGCGTCCCTACCAGGGACATCCTAGAAGCTGCTACCTGGAGTTCTGTACATACTTTCACCAAGCATTATCATTTGCCAATTTTCTCTAAATCCAGAGCTGGCTTTGCCACTGCAGTCTTGCAGGGCCTTATAGCTGGCCCTAATGCTATCTAAATTCCTCTTCTCAACCATAGCTTTGGGAATCTACCCAAATGTAATGACTGCAACAGTGAAACATGAAGAACATAGTACAGTTGTGTACACTTACCATAAATGTAGATGTTCGAGTGTATTCACTGTTGCAGTCCTGATTACCCTCCCTCCAGCCCCCTAACTTCTTTTGACTATACCTCTACTTTCCTTTACTATGCTTAAACGCCTTTTTGGTGTATTTGCTTTTTTGTTGGAGGTATATCTTTGTACTTTTATATTTAATTGCTTCCCATTAGGGGGCACCTGACATCTGGGGCAAGAAAAACTGATGGAATGGCGTTGGCTGCATGTTTTATACCACTGACAACCTGACGTCATGGAAGAAGGGACAGCAACCGATGCAGGACCCAAGACTTTGTTAATCAGGCTGACGGAGGTCTACCTGCAAGCAGATAATCCAAATGTAATGACTGCAACAGTGAATACACTCGAACATCTACATTTAGGGTAAGTGTACATAACTGTACTTTCTTCTCTGTCCTTGATATATATATATATATATATATATATATATATATATATATATATATATATACACACACACACACACACACACACACACACACACACACACACACACACACACACACAACAAAAGAAAAATCTTCCCCTGTATTTTTAACTTATAGTTGGTGGTTACTTGTGTTAAGAGTTTGATAGCAGTGAGTGGCTCTCTTCTGTTTTCCTTTGTGTGTGGTACAGATGTACGAATGGCAGACAAACCCACTGGCTTTAAACGATGCATCTCTTGTGGGCACAAAATTCTGAATTCGGATGCCCACAAGAGGTGTGTCTATCACTTATGTGCTTCTCATTTAGAGCAGGACTGTGAAATTTGCTCGAGATTCACCCCCCCCCCCCCATGCTTTGTTGGATCACCACAACAAATTAATCTTGAAAAGGGTTCTGCCCTCATCCGGAGTTCAAATTCCTGCCAAGCCAGGAACTTCAAAAGACTCCAAGAAGTGTGCCCCTCCAGCTTCCTCGGGGGTATCTTCATCTGGACCAGAAAAGAGGAGAGGACAAGGTTTTAATGGCAGATGCCACCGTAGAAGCAGAGGGTGTCCGCAAAAATCAGGGCTTCAGAGAACCAGGTTCTCTGACAAGCCCTACTAGTGTCCCTGAAGTGCTGCCCGACTGTTCTACTCTGGAGGCAGTCGGGGGCAGGCTTTCATTACACCTAGACTCCTGGACAAAACTAACAAATGACATGTGGGTGCTAAAAATAATCTCCAGAGGTTATTACATTCCCTTTTTTCTTCCTCCACCACCCCCAAAAGGAATCTCCCCAACATTCCACCCAGTCAGAGGTAGTACACCATGCAAGAAGTTCAAAAACTTCTAGACAAGTGAGTCATCCAGCAGGTCCTAACCTAGCAACAAGAATGCGGAACTTATTCATGCTTCTTTTTGGTGCCAAAACAGACAGGGGACCCAAGGCCGATATTGGACTTGAGCAAGCTGAATCAGTGTATCAAGAAGTCAAAGTTTCACTACACAAGGATGGTTGGATGTGCTCTATAGATCTCCACGACGTGCACTGTCACATAAAGATTAATAGACGCTCCAGGTGGCATTTGCACTTCCAGCTGGGAACCTATCATTACCAATTCAGAGTACTGCCTTTTGGACTCACCACAGCCACCCAGGTGTTTATCAATTGTATCAGTAATGGCAGCTCACCTAAAACTGCAAGGATTCCAGGTGTTTCCATACTTAGGCGATTGGCCCCTAACTGCACTATTGAGGTATCAACTGGTCCAAGTAATGCAGTATCTGCTGCATATCTTCAGTCAGCTGGGGATCATGATAGTTTTGACTTTTCCAAATCTAACAACTGTCCAGAGGGTGGAGTTCATAGGAAGGCAACTGAACACAGTTACTCAAGTAGCAGCCCTTCCATTACAATGTGTGTCATCCCTGAGACAATATGTCCAAGTCTTACAGGATACACCTGCACCTCCAGCAAGTTTTATCCTAAGAGCTCTAGTTTTCATGTTGGCTGCCATACTTCTGGTGCCATTGACAAGGTTCTTTGTGCGAGTGCTTCAGTGAACTCTTAGCAGTTCAGTGGTCTATTCTGTATCGCCCATTAAATGTCCCAGTCAAGCTGGGGGATGCATTACAAAGGAAGATTGGGCCAAGGCACATGGTCCCCAACAGAGACCAAATTGCACATCAGTATTTTAACGATAAGAGAAGGCCTTCTGATGTTGCAAGCTTTCCAAGTCCGTCTGCCTCTGGGAAGGATAGAAGTTCACAAAGACAACATGTCAGTAGTCTGGTATATCAACAAACAGGGGTAACCCGTTCATACCTATTCTGCAGGGAGACCATAAGTGAGTGGGAATGGGTGATCTCTTTGAACCGCTTTCTTATTACATTGCCCATTTCCGGGGAGACAAACGCTCTGGCGGACAGACTCAGCAGATCTATCTTGAGTCCACACAAGTGGTCCCTACATCAGTAACGAACCAAATCTTCCTCCATTGGGACCAACTTTGCTGTGATCTTTTTGCATCTCCCCTGAACACCAAATGCAGCAAGTACTTTGCTCTGATCCCCCCAAATGGGGAGTCGCCCAGGGATGCACTAGTGCATGATTGGCCTCTGGGTCTCCTGTACACTTACCCTCCAATTCTCTTGTTTACGAAAGTTCTACAGAAAGCCAACAGGTTAAAGAATACTCTAATCCTTATTGTCCCTTTCTGGCCTTGTCAGGTATGGTTCTCCTTCCTATGGTCTCACACCAAATATCTTCCATAGATACTGGATCCCAGACAGGATCTGATTTTTCACCCATCAGAACACTAACCTCACAACCTCAGATCCCTAAAACTAACTGCTTGGTTCCTCCACTTTCAATGATTCTAGAAAAAGTCCAGGCTGGCCTCCCTTGTCAGGGAAATCATATTTGCTTCTCAAAAACCTTCTACAAAAAAGGTGTACAGTAGCAAATGGAAGAGATTTTCTGTGTGGGCATTGAACTAGAACATTGACCCTTTTCAGCTCCCATCTCAGTTGTTCTTCTCTTCTTGAGTTGTGTTTTTCAGGATGGAGCAAGTTTTTTTTTTTTTTACGATTAAGTTGCAGTTGGCAGCAATTGCTAATTTCCATGTAGCAGAAGATACTAATTCACTAACTTCCATTTCAGCATCCAAATTATGCAAGGCCTTTATGAAAGGGACTTTTTCGTCTCAGACCCCTGATTAAAAATCCTTCCCCTCTTTGGAATTTGACGTTAATGCTACGAGGTTTCACTCAGAGACCCTTTGAACCGGTTGACTCCTGCGACATAAAATTTCTATCCTGGAAGACCATTTTTCTTGTGGCCATTACTTAAGCCAAAAGGGTATCGGAACTTCAGGCTTTATCATCCAATCCACCATATATTACCTTTTTCAAATACAGAGTTTCTCTGAAGACGAATCATTCCTTTATGCCTAAGATAGCCACAGAGGGTAATATAAATCAGTCCATTCGTCTTCCAGTCTTTTTTCCTTACCATTCCAGCTAGGGTGAATATATGCTTCATCTACTTGACATTCATAGACAGTTGCATTTCTATCTGCACAGGACAAAGGAACTTAGGAAATCTAAACAGCTGTTTATTTCCTTTTCACCCAGTTGGCTAGGACAGGCATTATCTAAAGTAACTCGTGAAATGGATAACTAACTGCATTTCCACCATCTGTTCCTTGAAAGGCTTACAGTTGTCCCATCCACCAAGAGCCCATTCCACCAGGTTGATGGCCACTTCTTTTGCTTTTTCAGGTAAAGTTTGTGCTGCAGCAACTTGGTCCAGTGCACATACCTTTATCTCACATTACAAATTGGATGTAGTCTCCGAAGACAGAGCAGCCTTTGGCTCAGTGGTCCTCTGGTATATACTTCCATAGGGGCTACCCAGGAAATACAGTAGCTGGGGACTCTGACCCAGTTTTGTGAGGAAGAATGAAATGGACAACATCAGATTTTAAGAGTCATGAACTTACCATAACTTGTCTATGTTGTCCAATTTCATTCTTCCTCACATATCCCACTCAACCTTCCCCCTTCCAGAAAGTCTAGAGGTATCTGGAGTATTCTGAGCTCCAAGGATTACTGATTTGAGCTCCAGATTATGGGTGGTATCTTTGTGTTTGTAAATTACATTTCTGTGTTTACCTCTGTTTTCTTTTCTGGGGCAGTAAACTTGATCTGAGGAGTTAGGGGAGATGCAGGGCATTATGGGAGTGGGAGGAGCTCGAGACTTGAAGCTTCAGTCTTTTGGAATGGCCAGATCGGATCCGATGTCAGATCCTATGACCCAGTCGTGAGGAAGAATGAAATTGGACAACATAGATATCAAGTTATGGTAAATTCATAACTTCTACTTTGTGCCTGCCCTCTAATTAAGACAGCAGATGAAGCCCTTTTTAGTTTTAACCATGGTTTTACTCTGAAGAAGTACTATAAAACGTACATATACTGAGTGATGTGCTGAGACAAGAAGAGATGATCTCATAGATATCAGAGAGTATAGTAACAGGGAAGAAGAGATGATGAAGTAAAGGTAGAACTGAGCGAAAGAATGGCGTAAAGGAGACCAAAGAAGAACAATGTAAGACATAGAGATAGGAGTGGTATGGTGCAGCTGTGTGCAAAGAGGAAGGATGAAAGTCAGGATGTAGATCTGGAAAGGTAAGATCATAGGCAAGTCCAGACATATATAGTTTGATATGTTTCTATTCTTATGCTGCTGTATACATAACGTGAGGGAGCCTGCCATCTTTTTGACTCATACGTCCGGCCATTATACAATAGATAAGTGCTACTGCGAAGGTACGTGCGACGGTCCGTATCACTCAGAGTACATCAGCCATAAATGGACGTCGGGTATAAAGCGAATGTCAGCACATACCTACCTCAGAACTTTTCTGCCTCCTGTGTGACTGCCAGCTGTGGTCGTCACTCACTTGAAAAGTGACTTTGTGCCTATCCATGTTCAGATAAGTACCCCTTAGGGTTTTTGTTTATTTTTTGCTACTGTGTTGTGGGTTAATGTCAGGTAGAAAGGGCAAGTGTCGGTGTGGAAGATTCCACATAAAGACTCACATGAGCTCTGCTTATTCTGTCTAGGTCGGTCATTAGGAGACACTCCTGGCTCAGGCTACAGCCTTTGCCAGATCACATTAACTCAAAGTAAATGGACGCACCCTTGGATAACAAGGCTTTATTTGGTTCAGTGGCTGCTGAACTGTTTAAGGTCCTTCAGGCAAAGGGCAAAGAACTTCAAGACCTTAGGCACATTTTTGTGTCCCTGGTTCCACGCTGTCAGAGGAACTGTTTAGCTAAAACAACCTTTGTGAGAAGGCCTTCCAGACATATGTCCTTCAAAGGGAGAAAAGATTCTAGGAAGCAGACCCCTTCTAGGTCTTCTCTCTCTACTCTATTTCAGAAACAGCTCTTTTAGGCCAAACCTGGTAGTGTGTGGCTACCACGCCTTAAGCTCAGCTACCCCCTCTCTCCCTGTATCGTTTTCTATCCTTTTCTGCTTGGAAACAGGTTACCTAGGACTCTTGGGTCCTCTCAATCATAAAACAAGGTTATTTCATGGTGTGGATTCCAGACCAACCTTCAAAGGTATTCCTCAACCGCCTCAAAACCAAATGGCTTTCTGTACTCCAGTCATGCAGGCCCTCCTCTCACAAGGTACAATTCAGGAGATACCCCTACATTTAAGAGGAAAATGATTCAACTCCATGATGTTCCTGGTTCCCAGGAAAGAAGGTCCTTGGAGACTGATCCTGGATCTGTCCCACCTGAATACATTTCTCAAGGTCCCCTCCTTCCGGATGCTGACCCTCCCTACTGTCCTTCCCCTGATCCTTCCTCAGGCCTTCATGGTGTCCTTAAATATAAAGGATGGCTACCTACACATTCCTATCCATTCACTTTTCAAGAAATTCCTTCATTTCTCAGTGGGTTCTGTGCATTTTGCAGTTCTGTGCTTTGCCATTTGGTCTCTCTGCGGCCCCAAGAGTATTCACAAAGTGTCTGGCCCCAGTCATTGCCTTCTCCAGAATGCAAGGCATCCAACTCATCCCTTATCTGGATGATATCCTCATCCAGGCATTGTCCCCTCAGATGGTCCAACAGCATCCAGGCATTGTCTCCTTAGATGGTCCAACAGCATCTGGACTTCACCATCTCCCTTCTGAGATGCCTGGGGTTTACTGTAAACCTTCAAAAATCTTCTCTGATCCCCTCCCAGGATCATGTATTTTTGAGATGCAGGACTCTAACAGGACAAATGATGGCATGTCTTCCTCCAGAAAAGATTCTGTCCCTCACCTCTTATTTCCAGGGAATTTTCTCTCTCTAATCCCTGTCAGCCAGGGAGTTTCTGAGGCTCCTAGGATTCATGGCCTCCACCATTCCCATGGTACCCTTAGCAAGGCTCACACACGACAAAGTTTCAGTTGTACTTAAGGGCAGTCTGGAAGCAACACCTGCACCGTCTGGAGTTTATGGTACCCCCTCTTCCCTTGCCCAGGGAATACAACTGGTGGATTGCACAGATTTCTGCCAATCCAGGCCTTCCCCTGCAACCCCTTTCCCCCAATCCGGATCTGTACACAGATGCTTCTTCAGACGCGGGTAGGGGGCAGCCTTAGGGGACTGGAGAGTGAGGGACATTTGGTCTCCCTCACAACAGAGGGAACACATCAACATCAAGAATATGAGAGCCTTGATATTTGCTCTCCAAATCTTCAACGATCATGTCCTCCCAGGAGTGCTGAGATGGTACACAGACAACACCACTGTTTTGTGGTACATCAACAAGTGGGGTGGAGGGTGTCATAGTCTTACCTCCTATGCAGATTGGCTCTGCAGGCTTGGGAGATTGCCCAACAGAGACAAGTATCCATTCTAGCTGTCTACATACCTTCTACCGAGAATATGATGACAGATGCTCTAAGCAGGTCCATGACTCAGTCCCACCAATGGATGTTAAACAGGGATGTGTTTCTGGACCTGGCTCTTCGATGGGGGTATACCTCAGGTAGACCTGTTTGTCTCCCCCATGGACAGACCACTCCCAACCTTCTGCACAAGAATACACTCCCCTGGGGCATGGAAGGTGGATGCTCTTTCATTCTCAAGGAAGGGGATGTTCGCTTATGCTTTCCCATCCTTCCCTCTCAGTCAAAAGTTCTTTTGAAGATTCAAGAGAACAACCTCAAATCTTGTTGGTGACCCCTTTTGGCCAAGGCAGCACTGGTTCCCCCTTCTACATCATCTAGTCAAGTGCATTTACCACAAGTTATCCCTCAGGATGGACCTACTTACACAGGAGAAGGGAACTCTCATACATCCCCCAATAACCCTGAACCTTACACTGTGGGTGATAGAGCGTTGATTCACTTTAGACACCTTTATACTACGGAGGCGTGCTTCAGGTTCTGCAGGAGGCCAGAAAATCCAGTACCAGAAAATCTTATCTGTCCAAGTAGAGAAGGTTTTCTGTTTGGTGTCTAAAACAAGAACTTCAACCACTGGCTATAGAGCCTCCAGTGGTCCTGTCTTACCTGTGTGAACTGATGAACACTGGCTTGTCATACTCTTCTATTAAGTCACATCTATCTGCCATCTCAACATGCTTACCTCTCTCTCCCCTCCTTTGGCCTGCAGACTGGAAGTCAAGCTATTTTTAAAAGGAGTACTACACATTAGATCACCAAGGAAGCCTGTTCCCTTTCCTTGGGACCTTCATTTTGTTTTGGAAAAGTTGACCTTAGCTGCTTTTGAGCCAGCCAGGGACTGCACTCTCCAACACTGCACATGGAAAACTATTGTCTTGGTGGCCATTACTTCAGCCAGAAGGGTTTCTGAATTGCAAGCCCTCATGGCCTCTCCCCTTACACAGTTTTCCAGAAGGACAGGGTTTTCCTATGTACTAACCCATCCTTCTTCCCCAAAGTACTTAATGAACTTTCCCTAAATCAGGCCATCAATCTCACTACCTTTTTCCCTTCATACCAGTCCTCCAGCGAAAGGATCCTTCACTCCTTGGATGTACATAGACAACTCAGATACTATTTGGCCAAAACCAAATCCATTCATAAGTCAGACAGACTCTTTATCTCCTATCACCCAAGAGCCACAAGACACCCTGTTTTCAAGCAAAGCATTTCCTCCTGGAGTTCTAAAACTACTTCCTTTTGCTATACAGCCCATAGCAAAAGGCTCCCCTTCCCAGTGAAGGCTCACTACACTAGGGTTGTGTCCTCATCTGGCGCCTTCTTTAAGGGTATGGATACACCTGCCATTTTAGAAGTAGCTACATGGTCATCTGTCCACACTTTCACTAAACAGTAGAAGTTGGACATCATTTCCAGGTCTAGAGCAGGTTTTGCTAGGGCTATTCTTCATGGTTTTGTGGAGAATGTCTCTGTTCCCCCCTCCCAATACTTAATAGCGTGAGCTTTTGTACTCTTCCCTCATGTTATGGATACAGCAGCATATGAATAGAAAGACATAGTATAGTTGTGTAAAATCTTACCATAACTTTAGACGTCCTTCTCTTCTGTATGCTGCTGCATGTTCTCTCACCCTGCCTTCCACCTGACGCTTGCTTGACTCTTGAGTGCCCACTCCATAGTCACTGGTTCCTGGCAGCATTCAGTTCCGAGGTAGGTACATGCTGATATCCACTTTATAACCGATGTCCGTTTATGGCCGATGTACACTGAGTGATGCAGACCATCGCACGTACCTTTGCAGTAGCATTTATCTGCTGTATAATGGCCGAACGTACGAGTCAACCAGAGGCAGACTCCCTCATGTTATGGATACAGCAGCATGTAAAAGAGAAGGACATCAAAGGTTATGGTAAGATTTTACACAACTATGCTTTCTTGAAAATGGCTTATATTATCAGTTGAACTGATCCTGAGTTTTAGTTTGGTCAGACTGTAGGAAGGAAATTGCCAGAATAACACTGTTATTTATTTCTTATATCAGGCATATTGAGCATATGGGTATTAGAAGTATATAGCTAGTGTTTATGTTAGAAAATGAGTGAAGTAGTTAGAAAATGAGTGAAGTACACTCCTCCTAAACACCATCAAAAAGTGTATTTTATAGGGAACAGCATCTTCCTTATTCTCGCCACACTCTCCTTACATATCTGTTAACTCTCAGATCATACCAACGCACGTTAAAGTAGATATTTTTCCATTCAGCAATTTCTGTCTGTCAGTTCGAGCCAAGTCCATATCCAGACACTACATACAGTTACACAAATTGATTCTGACACAAGCTACCTGAGCAAATTAGAAACAAGGAACAGAAACACAGGGTGTATGTGCTGGAAACTATATGACTACCTGTACATGAAACAAAAGCTTTTCAACTCTACAAGAACAAAATGGCATCATACAAGACAGTCACCTGTTTGCAGCTCAGTTGAAGACTGATTTTGTCAGCAGTGTAAAGCATAGGATCTGCCCATATAGTCTAGCTCACCCACCAGCAAACAAACAGGTAGGTCATCTATGCAATGTAACAAACTGATAAAAGGCTCAGTAATTTCTCAAGTAATGGCTTGCAGCCAACTCCATGGTTAAAAGACGTTTTAGTACTATTAGATGCTAAATTGGAGGTTTTTGCTAATGACTTACCATTTTTGTAACCGAGCCAGTATCAATCTTTGGATGAGATGAACATGATGTGGGCACTCATTTTATATTTGACCATATTAAGTCCTAGGTCATTAAAGTACTCCAGATATACTGTCATGTATGTTAGTGAAACTTGCATATGTATTAACAAAAATAGTTGAATATAATCTCAAAGCAATTAGTGTAGTGGAGTAAAGCTATGAACTGTTAATGAGCTGCGTAATTTAGTCCAGATTTAAACCAGTTTTAGATGTTCTGCATAGTCAGTGTTGCAGTACTAATTCTTGGGACTTCCTGCCATACAGAAGCCTACGACCGGCCTGATTTTCAGAGTCTTAGCATCACCCCAAGCAGATGGAAGCTCAGTAACTGTCATCAGGACTTCCAGGCATAAGAAGGGTGTCTGTCATTCCCATATTCAGTTCTTTCTAGTCTTGCAGTCTGGTGTGCTTCTTGTATGCTTTATATGGTCACAATCCTTTGGTTGACTCATGTTTCCAGAATTCATAGGTTCATAGTTTCATAGAGTAGTACTAGGCTAACTGCCCTTGTGGGCAGTTTTAAGCCTAGCCAGTTACCCCATGTGAGAATCAAACCCTGTAACTTGTGTCTGTAAGGTAAACACCTTAATCATTATGCCAACCTCCCACTCCACTGCTTCTACACAGTTAAGTGCCCCATCAGGGAAATTTCTTCTCTAATTAATGTTCAAAAAAGTAAATAACTGTCCTGTGGGAAACAAATCCCCTGTTAAGATTTTCACTCATTTTGGTTTGCTTGGGGCCTCAGCACAATGTCAACAACTGCTCTGATTGTGCTAAGTTTTGTGCAAAAACCCTTAAAAATAAGGCCGAGACACTCGCATCTCATATGGAGTCCTCATCATTGGCTTCTGTGGCAGTGTTGCAGTCTTTGACTTCTGCAGGTCCGACAGTCACTCTGGTGGCCACTGGTGTGAGCCCTAAAAAGCAAAAAGATAAAAAACCCAGCAAACTGAAGATCACAGAAAAACTACTGCTTCAACCTCTGATTTGCCAAAGACCTTGGTGAGGTGCCTTTGCACCCCCTGGGACTGACAACTGCTAGGTCAGAATCCTTTGGGGTGACCCATAGGGAGGTTTCCACTGTCCCCAGCCTACCCATGACTACTGCTACCACCACTCATGCATCGGTCTGGTCTGACATCACTGTGCCGGCATCAGCTTCTGACATCTGAGAAGTTGTCCAGCAGGGAGACCTTATGTCTCCCCAACCTCCAACATTCCTCTTGAGGTTGCAATTGGATGATCTCATCTCTTGGTCATGCCTTTGAAACAATCTTATCAATCAGAAACATTTTTTCACTCTGGCCTTGCCTCCACCCTGTGCCCCTGCATCTCAGACTAAATTCCAGGATCTAGCCAAGGTAGCACAGGAATTCATGGTTTTCATTAAATCCAGAGAACCCTCACAACCCTCTTCTGAGGCTTCTCCATTGCCAACCTAAAGAACTAGGGAAGTAGCCTTCCATGAGAAGGATGACTCCTCATCCTCTGAAGATGAGGAAGAGCTCTCTTAGTCTGTTAATTTACAACCCTAAACCTACTGTGACTCAGACTCGGATAATGCTTTGGTGACACATTACACAAAATGAAAGAAGCTTTTAACTGGGAAAGTGAGCAGTTCTCCCAAGCACAGACACATTACAGGGAGATATTAAGCTTAACTTCTAGATCATTGGCTGTTCCTCCAGTACACATTGTACAAGATGATGTTTTTGAAGCTATAGTCCTACACCCTGACTCCTTCCCACCTGTACCCAAGAAACCTGAAAGATTTTTTTAGAGTTCTTGACTCGCACAAGCATCTCTACAAAAATCCAAAAGCTGATCCTTCTGTGGTCTCCACTGAAGCTACTAAATAGTTTCCCAGATTGCATTCCAGGCTTCCCTTACCCAATGATAGGGAAAGTAGACTACTGGATAGGTTTGGCAAGAAAACTTATACCTCTGTGACCCTAGCCATGAGAGCTTTAACTTGCTAATTGCATATGATAAAAAACTTGAAATCACTTCAGGATAAATTGATAGCGCAGCTTTATTCCATGTCAGATAGAACCCTGTACAAGTAAGTGCAGGACATAGCTAAAGAAGTTCTACAGGTAACCAGACACTCCTTGAAATGTGGCTATGTTGCCTTAGATGCTTCTTGCAGAACAGCTGCCACAGATTCAGTTATCTGCAGACGTGCATGGCTTAGAACTCAGCCACTATCAGACCAGGTAAAAGCAGAGTTATGTCCTCTCTGTGGTCGCGTGGGTTTCCTCCGGGTGCTCCAGTTTCCTCCCACATCCCAAAGACATGCTGTAGGTGGATTGGACACTCTAAATTGGCCCTAGGTATGAGTGCGTGCGTGTGTGTGCCTTCTGTGGAAGGTTGAGCGCCGGGCTGCAACTCAACATCGTAAAACTCCACTGCCAATCATGAGCGGACAGTGATCCACTGTGGCGACCCCTAACTGGGAAAAAGCCGAAAGAAGAAGAAGATGAATTGGGTGCACCACTAGACAATGAGTTTCTGACCAAGTCCTTGAAAAGCTAGACAAAAAGGCAAACCAAATTATCAGAGTTCTACTTGTCCCCATCCCCAAGGCATAGTAGGAACTACCCCTCTAAATCTTGTCCCTTTGCACCTAGACAACAAAAGGTGAGGCCTCCAAATGGAAAAAGACCAAGGCAATCCAGAAGATGGAAACAGGACAGCCACAGAGATCATGCCAAAGAGTATGTCCACCACAGAGAACAGCTGTAAACATGTGCTACCCCTCCTCCCCTCCAGCCCCCATCCATCCCAAACCCCTGGCAAGAAGGCTTTCCCTCTTATTAAGCCAGAGGAAAGCCATCACAAAGGATCAATGTGTCCTCAGCATTATAGAAGAGGGATACTATATCCATTTCAGGAAAATCCCATCCTTTTTGGGCATACTAATACTCTAAAGGAACAAGAATATCTCCTAACCCTGATTATCAAAGACTGACAGCACCAAGGGTCTATACAGCCAGTTCCCTCAGGTCAAGAGGGAAAAGCCATTTATTCATGGGTCTTCCTGGTCCCAAGAAAAGAGGGAACCTGGAGACCTGTCCTTGATCTTTCAAAGCTAAACAAATTCCTCTACTTGCCAAAATTCAGGATAATTACTTTGCAAAAGCTTACACCCATGATTTTTCAGGACATCTCCATGGTCAGTATTGACCTAAAGGATACTTACCTTTATGTTCCTATAGCAATCAGTCACAGAAAATACTTATGATTTGTAGCCTTAGGCTCCCACTTCTAGTTTTGTACTCTACCATTTGGGCTGTCTGCCGCCCCAAGAGTCTTTATAAAATGTTTGGTACCCCTGATAGCACAGTGTAGAGTACTCTGTGTATACATCTATCCCTGCCTAGATGACTGTCTCATCCAGGGAAGATCCACCTCAGAGACCCTGGTTGCCCTCCAGTCCTTGGTAAACTGCTTCCAAAAGCTGGGCCTCACATTAAACATACAGAAGTCTCAGGTGACACCCCAAACAAGGATTGTGTTTTTGGGGGCCCTGATAGACTCTACCCAAAATAAAGCATTTCTCCCTCAGTACAAAGTGATTTTCCTGACAGGTAAGTTGTTTTATGAGTAGGTTGTTCAAATAACTTCATCCAGAGTGTTCAGGCTCTTAGGGTTCATGGCTTCATGTCTCCTAGTGGTTCTATACATGAGGAAATTCCAGTGGTTTCTCAAAAATATCTGGGAACAGCAGTCACAGGCCCTAGAAACCCTTCTACCTTACTGCCATGTCTCAAGAAGGAACTCCTATGGTGGAAGGACATCATATAAAAGAACCCAGGAGCAGCCTTCACACTGCCCCAAGCAGACAAGTCCATCACCATGGCCAGCTCGAAGTAGTTGAGGGAGCCTACTTAGGCCCACTGAGGGTGCAGGATATTTGGTCCCCACAACAGAGGAAGTTGCATATCAGTCTAATAGAAATGCTATCACCTTTCCTGGCCTTAGAAGCTTTCCAACAGCATTTAAGCCCAGGAACTCTGCAAATCTAGACAAACAATACCACAGTCATGTGGTACATAAACAAACAAGGGGGACCTTGTCTTACATACTGTGCAGCCTTACCAGAAAGATATAGATGTTAGCCCAAGAATTGGGGTTCAGTCTTATAGCATCATATATCCCAGGTTACAGCAACCTCCTTGCAGACTCCCTGATGAGTGACTTGCTAGATCCAAGTGAACTGTTGAAAAGGGAAGCATTCCTGGATCTCACCACTCTGTGGGGAATCCACTGTCTAGACCTTTTTGTCTCTCTGCACACCAAACAACTTCTAAGGTTTTACTCCAGAACACAGCAGGAGGGACCCTGGAAGATAAACACCTTCTCCTTCACATGGACCCACCAGTTCCTGTATGCCTTTCCCCCATTACTCTTGATTCTAAGGGTACTTATAAAGATCAGGGCCAACAGGCCCAGCATGATACTGATAGACCCCTTCCTGCCCAGACAATATTGATTCTGTATACTTCTCACTCTCAGCTAGGGAAGGTTTCACGTGCTCCTAAAGGACATAGACTTTCTCAGCCAAATCAGCAGATCAGTCTTCCACCCCAACCTGGCATCGCTCAATCTAGCTACCTGGAGGATTGGGTCGTAACACCCAGCTGATATAGTTCATAAACCTTCTGAATTATGCGACAATCTCTGCTTACTAGTCCAGTCTAAAAGTCTTTAATTGAAATTGTCTGCCCCCCACACACATACAGACGTACACATATTCTCTGTGTCTGACTTAAATTGACTACTCTTGTACACTTTATAGTTTTCCATCACTAAGTTGTAGAATGTACTGCACTGTGGACGTCTGGCATGTACTATAGCCTCAACACTGAATGTACCTTTACACTGTAGAATGTATTGTTTGGTATGCTATACACCCTTAGCTTGTTACAGTTGTTACTCAGGTTAACTATCCTATGTATTTATACTACTATACTGTACAAGCAATGTACCTTGCATCAGCACCCCATCCTCCAAGTACCTCCTTTGCATTGTGACCCTCCCTGCACCATTGAACTGATAATGCACTTAGTCATTTCTCAATGTGCTGTAAAGTAAGCACGTACCAAAATATGCATGGTTCTTTTTATGAATTCCACACCCAATAGTATTGTGGCAAGATCCCTTCCATCCTAGTTCTGGTATGCAGTTCAGTGGTTATGCATGAATCTGCCAACTATTAGTAGCCAGGAGGTAAATTCCATTAAAAACAGATGTCATTGATTGCAGTTTTTTTCTGCCATTTTAGTTGTGCACTGACATTTATATTTTTAGTTTATATGGAGGCTGTACCAGTTTAGGGTACTCTGTAATCAAAGGAAGTGCATGCCCGTTATTTGTTTAAGAAAAGTAATTACAATGTACAGTAAAATCAAAATTAATGTGTTGAAAATATTCAAAAGTAACATTGTTAAGTGGTAACCGGATTAAAACATTCTAAGCTAAAAAGTGGGGTAACTTGATTTGAAGCGTGATGCAGAACAGACCCAGTAGAACAATCATAGCAATCCTGAAGTCATGTGCAGTCTTGGTTGCTGTCTAGTTCACATCTCAGGAAGAGGTCCAGTCACACTGGAGATGTCAGCCACCCTTATAAGTAGATATTATTTATCTGAGCAGTCCTAGCTTGCAAAAACTTTATCTGTTCTTGATGTAAGTAGATTATAGTGCAGCATGTCTTTAAGTATGTAACTGCTTATTTAACAATACTGATACACAGATGCAGTGTTGTAACACCTGGTGCCACTTTTATCATTTCATTTATTGAACTATTACAGGCTCTTGTTGATGTAAGAATAATTGCTCGTTTAATGTTGAATACAGTGTTTTATCCAAAGCCTAATGCAAATGCTGTTTTAATGCATATGAAGTGCTTGTTTAATGTGCATGCTTGTGTGTGTGTGTGTGTGTGTGTGTGTGTGTGTGTGTGTGTGTGTGTGTGTTTAGGTAGGTTGGCATTTACAAGTGGAATTGTATTGCAATAACCAGCGACTGGGTGTGGTATATTTTTCCCATGGCTGGTGTGGTTTAATCACAAAGGCAAAGCCAGAGTGATTAAACAAAGGTATCCGTGGGTAAATCTTTAATATAGCACACCCAGGAGTATGGTATCGCTGTTGTACAATGACATTATTTAAGAAAAAAATGACTTACTTTTCTTAAATAATGTGTTTGTATAACGGCGCTGTGGTGTTCTTCCTCATTGTTTTTGTATCCTGAGGTGCTGTTGATGTCTTGTGCATGCATATGGGACTTACGTTCCCACTCTTACACAGTACATCAGTGCTTTGGAAAGCAAGCAACAGAGATGCTCCTTATCTACCACTCAACCTCTTAGTTTAAGAAAACTGGAAAGCCTTGGCATATATTAATAGAAAAAAGTCCAGGTGACAAGACTTTTTTATCTTGGTATATGCTCAGTTTACATCTGGCACACTATTTGGGGTGACCAGTCAGCGTGCATGTTTTGGATGTTAATGACCTGTCATTGTATAATAGCTGTTAAATGATGGGTAATCCCCCAGATCTGTAGTAATGGGTTAATTTTCATATATGTAACGTGTCAAAAAAAATCCCTCACTGCATATTTGAAAGTATGTTATTTCTGATATTGTTACCTTTGTTTTTCTTCTGCTAAAGTTACATTAAAATAATGATTACAGAAAAGGTAGTCTTTTTACACTGACATAACCTTGAAGTATGAAATGGTTTTACCTTGCAAGTTAATTTTGTTTTTCAAGTGCAGTGAGTCATTTCCTTGAATTCCTTTTTCTGTTAACTTTAGAGGAGAAACTAATGGAAGTCCAAGCGACTGTTACAGTAATCAGACAGAGCTCTGTTCCCTTGAGAGCTGTTTCTTGTTTGTAACAGCACATGTTCACATGTGTGCCTTGGCTGACACTGAATAACCCTTTATAAAAATTCATTCCATTTTTTTTTTGTATTTTAACAGGTTTCTTCACAACAATAAAATAGCCCACTTGGTGCCTGGGACATTTTCTAATTTGCAGTCACTGAAACGGCTGTAAGTATACTGCTGTTTGTGTAATAAATCAAGTAATTTATAGTGGTATATTGTCAGTGAAAGTGCTGTAAGTTAAGCTTTATGTAAAAAGTTGTGTATTTAAGAGGGTAGTTAACTGTGGTTGCCTACAAGATGTTGCTTCCCAAATATCAATTTTATTAGATTCAGTTTCTTGGTTTATTACATTCTAGTCAGGGTCAGTCTACACACAGTATTGTTTACATACATAAATAATTACTTATGTAGTTTGCAAATATTATTCCATCTGTTGCATGATTTTCTCCAGGAGATTCCTTATTTTGGTTGTTAATTCTCAGAGTACTTTAGTGACTGATAAACGAATATGCAGAGTAGTAGAAAGTAAAATAGGAAGTGAGCAGTTTGCATTCAGATCCAGGGTGCAGCACAGCTGACCTGATGTTTGCATGAGTGAGACAGATAATTGAGAAGAAGCTACAGATGAGGAAAGAGTCCAACTGGGCATTCACAGCATTGGAGAAATTATATGACAGGGTCACAAGAAAGCAGACTTGCCAGTCTTGCAGTTGTTTGAAGTCTCAGAAACATTGGTAGAATTAGTATAGTCTATGTACAAGGACCCAATGACTTGAATATGAACAATGTTCTGTCTCACATAGGGGTTCCTAGTGAGAGTGGGTGTGCATCAGAGTTCAGCTGTGAGCCCACTGCTGTTCATACTGGTATTAGACTACATCACCAAACAGGTTGGAGGGGACAGATTAACAAGTTGCTGTGTGCAGATGATGTGGCATTACAGGCAGACTCTGAGAAAGAAAGTCAGCAAATGATAGGGGAGTGGAATGAAAAACTGAAGGCACGTGGGATGAAACTGAGTACAGATAAAACAGTTACAGTTGCAGTTGCAGCAAATGGGGGAAATCAGGATTGAAACTGAAGGAAAATAATGGAATAGATTTAACAGCTGCAAGTATCTGGGAGGGGTGGTTGAGGAGAAGAAAAGCGTGAATCAAATCTAGAATCAGATGGGTTGCATCCAACTGGCACAGTGTGTCAGGGATGGTGTATGACAGAAAAATGCCAAAGAAGCTGAAAAGTAAGGTTTACAAAACTGTGGTGTGACCAGTACTGCTGTATGGAAACCTGGCAGTAAAGTCAGAGCAGTTGAGGAAGCTAGAGGTGATGGAGATGAAGTGCCTGAGACTGGTGGTAGGATGAACACTGTGGGACAGACAAAGAAATGAGGATATCAGAACAGAAGCCAACATAGCCCAGTTGCAGAGAAGGTGAAAGAGAACATATTATGGTGGTTTGGACACATGCAGAAAAGGAAGACAATCTGGTAACGCATATTTGGGACAGGAAGAAGACAAGAGGAAATGGGGGCATCCAGCAAGGAGATGGATAGATTGTGTGAGAGAAGACCTGTGTCAGGCATGACTGTTGAAGAAGGAGAAGACCTGTGTCAGGCATGACTGTTGAAGAAGGTAGGAGAGCGGGTTTGACTCGAGAGATGGTAACAGTTGACACAACATCCCCAATCCCATGTAGGAAATGGAAAAAAGATGATTGATGACGATGATGAATTTTCCATGGACTTTAAGTGGTGTTGCTTTTAATCTGAATGTGTTCAGTTTCCTGATACTTCTGAAGCCAGTTTATTGTAAAACAATCTGAGACATTTACAACAACATCTATAGTTGTATCTTACTGTAAACAACTTTGCAGTCTTCTGCCTTCCCTTACCTGATGTAGAGACAGCATTAGAGATGATGTGAGTTATACTTTTCATACCATGGTCCGTATTTGAAGCATTTTTTTCTGTTTTGCCTTGTAATTGTTTAAAAATACTTAATGCATTTTCTTAAAATTTCTTTCCGAGTACCATGACAGTTTCTAGAATGAAATATGTGTTATGATCAGATGGGTGTTAAGGCAGTAGCTTTAGCATTCCAAACCTGACCTGATTGTACTTTCAAGAGGCATACTTTTGCCAGTTAGGAAGACTTAAAAGTGGTCTTAAATAAAATATTTTTGGTAATCCATGGCAGAGGACAGTGCAGTTTGTGATGTTCTTTGAAGATTCCGAGGTCATAACCCATTCTACCCAGTCTCACATGCAGATTGCAGAGAAGTCAAGGTTTATTATATTACTCAACATGGCTGGCAACGTGTGTCCTATTGAGTATTCTTTCTGGTTTTTGAGTTGCAGTTGTTCCTAATAAACTTCTAAAGTCTGTGAAAAAGGGTTACTCTGATTTTTTTTTTTTGTTACCATCTTCTGATTTTAGATTCATCCTCCATTTGCTGTCATCAGCTGCCTCTTGCATGCCACCCCCTAAAAGGTGGCATTTCATAAGCAAGAACCCTAATATAGGATCCCGGAGTCTCAGATGCTGCCAGTTTTGTCCACCAGGTATATTAGAAGACAGAGACCCTTCTCATATTGTCAAACCCCAGTATACATTGTGGCATTAGTATGCCCCTCACCTTCACCTCCAAAAAGGCTTTCTCACATTTTCGCCCTAGCTGAAATTTTGATACCTGTGCTGTTGCTCCAGAGTTGTGCTGCCTCTTGCAGGACTAGATACCTTGTCTGTATTCCATTTAAGCAGACATGGAGGAAATGGCATTATGAATGTGGGGAAAACATTTCTGTTCATGCTGCTTATTTCAGAGACCTCACCCCCACCCCCACCCCTGGAGATTACGTTTGTTAATACCTTAACTGCTGAATATTTTGAGAAGATCTGACCCAGAGTACTGTCTGCTTTGGGCTTTATGTGCCATTTGTGTTTAAAATACTGTATCTCCGAAATAATTCAACATTTATTTATGAAATTTTAAATAAGTCTTAATAGTTTTAATATCTGTAAACCATAATCAGACTGTGTACCTAGCCAAATAAAAAGGAGCAGGTGCATCTTAAATTGTAATGAAAAAAAAAAAAGTTAAGGTTAGTATTTATGCCTAAACATATGCAAAGAGTTGAAACCATCATTTTCTATCCAGAAGTATATAATACTGTTAGGTCTGAAATCACACCAACATTTATGTTTTTGATAGCTTTTGTTTATTTTATTATGAAGAGAAGTGAAAGTTGCAATATTTTTTTCAGCTGATAGCTTTGTAAAAGTTGTGCAGTTTACAAGTGCCAGTCTAGCCTGAATTCCACCATAAAGTCAAATGCAAATAATGATCTGTTGTTTCAAGATATTCTTATAAAATATTTAGGAAAACACCACTTTATAATCCCAGTCTTGTTTTGTTTTCACAGTGCAGTAGCTTTTATGGAGGCCAGCTATAGAGGGATAAAGCCCTGACTACATCACAGCCAACCCTAGTTAGGATAGAGGCTCAGGTGCTTGCAGCATCTAGTAGTGGAGGATGGGACTGAGTGGCTGTTACCAGCTCACCCATCTTTGGGGGGGGGGGGTTAAGGGAAGTGGATCTGGCTCAACACGAGTGTGACACCTAGTGAAAATACTGGATGTCTACCCCATGCAGTTTGTGTCTGTCGAGCCTGCACTCCTATTTGGAAGTTGTGTGCTGAGCTAAGGAGAATTCACCATGTGGAGGCACACTTCCTCTAGGAGGGCAGCTAGAGCAGAGCTTGGAAGAGTCACCATAGTGGACCAGAATTCTTGGTCCCCGCAATACTGATATGAGTGGGATGGACTGGTCGTCTGTCCTGAGGCAAAAAAGTAACTTTTAGGAAAAGTGGACAAGAGAATCTCAGATATATGCATGCCTGTCAGAGTGTGTAAAATATTCATATTTTGGTGAAGTATATAAAAGTTACATAAAACACTACTTTTTCATAGAAATGAGTATTGTTTTTAGTTCTCATTTCATAAGGTACATACTGAGTTTGTCAGCTTAACTCATTCACTCCAATGTAGCTCGGGAACTTCCAGTGAGCAGAGCCCAAGCCTTTTTGACAGAACAAATTATGTCCTCACGTTTTAAACAACTGTTTATATCTCTGGAACCATAGGGCTTATGAAAGAAGTATAAATGGCAAACTCTTCAGCAAAAACTGTTTTCTAGTGGTAGTATTCTGTAGGGTCTAGGTCTTAAACTAAATTTTATAAGTCATAGTAAACACAGTAACTATTACATTTGTAATATTTTGTAAATAACTTACAATATCTCAGCAGCCGCTCAAGTTCCACACATACTGTCAGCAGCACTTTATTCATATAACTGAGAGCTTTCATATAAGGCTAAAGAGTTCTGTTTGTGTTACTTGCTTTTTGAGATATTTAGAAAAATGTGAAAATTATATCTATATAAGTTAATATCATAAAAACAACAGTTAATATCCATTTACCTGCACTAGCAGAGGTCAAATATTAATGCAGTTGAGTTTACCATTCTTTAAGCTTTAAGATGAACTCTTTTAAAACCTTATACATAGCATGGTTTTAAAATTATTGATGAAAATATGAACGAGCAATATATGATGCCTAGAGGAATCAGTAGGAGCTAACTGCAGATGAACCTGGAGGCGGCACTCGGATGTAATGAATTAAAACAAAATGCAAACTATATATTTTTTTATGAAATGAATGTCAAAAATAGAGTACCCATATAACTATAAACGAGTACAGATGGTACCTAGTTACAAAGGACCATTTCTGTGTAACTGTATAAAATATAGCATTTGTTTTCAGAATAATGTATGATCCTTACCTATGAAATGTACTTGTCATTACTTTGTTGTAGCGAGTTTGAACTGGAGGTGGGGGGGGGGGGGGTCATAAGTCCAGTGAGAAGAAAAAATTCTATATTTAGGAGAAATAAACAAGATTTGTACTTCTGAAGTATGGCATACCAAGAAGTTCAGCACACTCCTGCAGTGTTAACCAAGTGTTATACAGAATGTCAAAATGCAACAGTAAAGGCATATGAACTATAGTCACTGGGACCTGTTTTTGAAAAGCTATATCCCTTTGATATTTCTTTGTAAAACTTTCATTAAATAACAGCAAGGTATTCACACATAACAGTACATTATAACTTTAGAGCTTCTAGTGCAACACACCTCTGAATTTGAAAGAGATGTAAAACCGAGGTTCCATCTGTGTGAGTTGGTGATAACTCAGGTGGATGTAAAAGATCCCACAGCATCTTTCAAAACAGTATGGGAAGTTCCCTGATAACTAGGCGAAATTCCCTGTAGTAGTATAAATTCAGGTCTATATTAGAACATTGAAGTTTCAAAACTTCGAATGTTCTAATTTCAACCCCTATTCAGCAAAAGCTAAAAATATCGAAGCAACAGAAAACCAAATGTTTACATAGGGAAAGAATTTGGTTGTCCGTTTCTGTTGTTTCGGTATTTTCAGCGCTGTGGTGGAAAGTTACGGTTTGGGTTCAGGTAAGTGTGCAATTGAGTGCGGGTTAGGTTAGTTAGGGTTAGGGTGTGGGTTAGGTATGTGTGCGATTGTATGGACGTGAGGGTTAGAGTGGGTTAGGTGAGTTAGGGTTAGGGCGCGGGTTAGGTATGTGTGATTGCGTGGACGTGAGTGTTAGGGTGGGTTAGGTGAGTTAGGGTTAGGGCTCGGGTTAGGTATGTGTGCGATTGTGTGAACATGAGGGTTAGGGTGGGGTAGGTAAGTTAGGATTAGGGTGTGGGTGAGGTGAGTGTGCAGTAGTGACGGACTTTAGGGTTAGGGTTTGGGTTAAGGTAAGTGGATAGTTAGTGGTGTGTGCATAGTTTAGTGTAGGGTTAGGTGTAAGATTTTAGGTGTATGTGTGTGGATTTCTGTTTGTTTGGTATGCTTGTGTTGTGTGTATGTGTTTTGGATCAGCGATTTTTTTTCCCTAGGAAAAAAAATCACTGATCTGACAGTTCGAGATTGTAAGCTTTCACTTCCTCTTGAAGTGCTTAGGGATTACATTTTCAAGGTAGGCTGAATAGGCCAACATTTGGTGACATCAAAGGCTTTCTTTTAATGTTTTTGCAATACTGTGACTTGTTCAAAATCCCCCTCAAATGTAATGACCTCCCTGTGTATGTGGAAACCTTTGCCTCTAAATTCTGTGCACATGTAAATAGTTGGAATGATGCATCTGTCCCCCTCTGAAGGAAATACAGTCCGAATTTTAAAAATAAACCCTCTATGGTGGAACCCAAGTGTAAACAGGCTCCTTAATAAAAAAAAATACACCACTGCATACAAAAATAAATTTAACTCTCAGGATGCTCAAACACAATTACCAAACTCTGGAATCTGATCAAATCAGCCAAGACCAGATATGAGGTAAAAGCCACCCAGGTGAAGGATAACCACAAAGACTTCTTTAACAATGTTAGAGACCTCAGAAACAATGGCCAACAGTGTGCAGAACTAATAGTAAATTGACATCACCCAAAGGACGTAGCCAGTCTAGTAGCAGACCAGTTTAGCTCTAAATTAACCTTCATGTTTTCAGTTCACATATTTGCATCTACCCCTCCCCCCCCCCCTTCAAATTTACCAAGAACAAGTCCTCAAGGCACTGTCCAAGACTAAGAGCACTACTTTCATGGGGCCAGATAAGATACTGAGTGTTCTGCTGGTCAGCCTGAAACAGGACTTGTCATGCCCCATTTATAAGCTATTTAGTATCAGCCTCCAAACAGACTTTGTGTCTTTTAAATGGAGGACTACAACAGTCTTATCCCTAAACAAAGATGGGGTGTCAGTGGATCTGGGTAATTTATAGACACATAAGCATTGCCAGCCTTTTCTGTGAGGCTGTGAAAAGGATCATTGTAGAACTAATAGATAATGACATAGGCAGCCTACAAGCTGTCAACGCAGTCTATTTTGTGTTCAAGGGCAGATCCTGCCTGCTTAACCTGGTTGATTTCTGTGAGAAGGTTATGGAGGGAAAGGTGAGTATAAAGTAGTGCACACCACATATCTGGACCTTGCCAAGGCATTCACCACCATTCCTCACTTGGGTATTGTGGATAAACTCTCCTAGCTAAATGCAAATATCCATTTGCAAGTCACTGAATAGCAAATAAGCTCACAAATAGAACCGAGAAAATTAAGGAGGGTAGTTCTACCACCTGTAAAAGACCTGTTATTAGTGGTGTACCTTAGGGTTCATTCCCTGGGTCAGTTTTCTTCTGCATGTACTTTTCAGAGGTCAAAGCAAATGTTAAAGGTTTATGACCAAGTTTGCAGATGACTGTAAACTTGATGCCATCATAAATTCCACAGAGGACACCATGATCCTCCTAGATGGTCTTCAAACAAATGTCTGGTGTCAAGACCATGGGCTGAAACTAAATGCAAAAAATGTGTAATAGTATCCTTCAGCAGGCATGAACTCCCTTGTTACTATCACATTGACAACATCCCCATGAAAGTTGATCACATAGTCAGGGATCCGGGAACCTATATTGACAACGAAATGTCCTTTGATCTCCAGATGTCCACTATTGTAAAGAAGTTTTTCTTCAACGCCCAGCTTATATCTAAAAGTAGGGCATCCAGGCCCAAGGATATAATTGTTTCACTGTACTCAGCTCTCAAATGGCAAATCATTTAATTTCATGCCCTTTTTGGTATGCACCTATACAAACAGTTGTCACAAATGGAACGACCACAATGCTGCCTCATTAAAAAAAAGTAAAGGGTCTAGGTCATAAAATCTATGTTGACCTCCTCAAACAAAAGTCTTGTCTCTCTTCATGGTGTCAAACAGGTTACTACATGGTGAACTTTGCCTTGCGTACAGAACCTTATCTGACCACATCCTGTCATATTGTTTACACATTTGCAAATCCAATATTTGTGTGAACACCCACTCAAGAGATTTCACTCACATTTGCAACATTAATAGGACAGCTATGTATCACAGAGAATATTGCTTCTGTGAACTGTCTTCTGCTCCACATAGAGTGAAGTACTTCTGTTAATGTGTTCAAATGTGATTTGGACAACTGGATGGAAAATCATAAATTCACCCCTTCATGGATGGGAGAAATACATAAGTATCCCAAACCTCTGTGGTATTAATACATAATGTAAAAGTGCTAGAAAAAAATAGAAATGTAAGGCTAAGCTTCTTGATCAGTAGCTTAGTAAGTACCTATGAACTTAAATGAATGTCATATGAATACATTGTCTTTCTAAGCTCATAATAGATGTCATTTCTTAGGTCACTGTAGCAGTATTTCAGTACTGATAGGTTATGTCACTGAGGTAAACCGATGTTGTGTTGGCATACCAAAGCCAAAATCTTTCTATATGCCTGTACATATGGCATATGATCTAAACCAATGGGCGTAAGTTCCATAAGTGGAGGTATGTGTGTCAGATCCTGAGACTATCTTGCCGCCAGTCCAGACGTAGGATCTTTACTCCCATCTGTGTCTTCACCACATTGTTTTTGGCTGCTGCCACTGCCTAGACTTATTTAGACGTGCGTCCCATTGGGGAAACTATTTTTCATGTATTATTCTTAAAAAAAAATTTGTTAATGTCAGCTAATAGAGGGAAGTGTGATGTATGACTATAGTAGGCAGACACCTTATAAGGACCACCACTCCCAGTGTATATTTTGTCTAGGGGCTGATTACCTATACAAACTATCAGATCTGTCAGTCATTTGTTCCTAAAACCCTGCGTACTTAGCTATCTTCTTTAAATACATGTCTGATGTTGTCCTTTTCATTTTTCCTCACTGATGGATCTCTGATCCGATTCTCGGATCCGGCTCGGCCGCTTTTTCAAGACTTTGGATCCTAATCTCGAGCTCCTCCCTCTTCCCATAATGCACTACTGTCCCCTTAACTCCCCAGATCTCATTCCTATTTTTCAAGCTGTAGGTTAGTTTGTCTATTTTTCTTTATTTCAACTTGTTCAAGTCTTTAGATTTTCTTTGTCTAGTAGTGATGTTCTTCGCTTCCCCCATTGCAGCCTTACTATATAGTATAGTCCGCTCCAGCGTCGCCCGAATACCATAGATAAGGCTGGCGTCGGTCAAGAGGCATTAAACTGGCGTCAGTGCGTCAGGGTACTAATCATGACATGACCGGCATGATATCAGTCTTTTTTTTGCGATGATGCAGAAGCATTTTTTTTTTTTTGCAGTTGGTTGGCGTGAATATTTATTTCGAAACTTCAGTTTCAGAAACAGAGTTGGCTAAAGTACCGTTGGGGAACATTTTTTTTTTTTTTCCTGTATTTGTCGAAAAAATTGAAAAAAGTGAATAACTGTATTAACTGTATCATAGGACAGATCACTCATAGTGTGTATACCTTACCTTGTGTGTATACCTTGTTTTTGTTGGTTGTTGTTTGTGCTTTTGTTGGTTTACGCATAGAGGATAAAAGAGGAGAAGGAGCCAGGTTAGTGTTTGGGTTGGAGAATTATAAAATTAAAAATTATATATGATGCCCAAATATCTCCACAAAAGCAAGAACAAAGAAGCGCAAAAAACCACAGCGCCGACCCCTGATGAACCGAAGGCAAGGGTTTCGTGGTCGGTCAGTTAGAACAGTGGAGGCCAGAGGTTTTTGGTTCAGGTTGTCCTTTACATGGACTGGATGGCAGGGACAGGCTCAGGACAGGCCTTCTCCAGGCTGAGGGGCTCTCCAGGTAACTGTTCTTCCTCTCTTCCTGTCTTCCCTGTTCTTCCCTGGTGGTTAGAGCCTCTCCTTCTGTTGCCAAAGCTTCTTTGAGGCTTACTTCTGGCCTTTGGGGCTTCCTCCTAGAAACAGAAGATTACATTGAATAAAAGATTTGAGAGTAAGAAAATATTGATGGCCAGAGAGGTGATGATTACTATGATTAGGAGGCCTAGGCTGATAGTTTTGAACAGTGTTTGAACAGTGTTCAGAGACGTTTTGAAAGTCTTTGTGAGAGTATGCAGGAGTATCTGCTTTGGATGATTCCCTCCTGATTCTTCCCCTTCCTCCTGACTCTCCCTCAGAGGATTTCTCCTTTCAGAGCTCTGCATTCCATGAGGGCACTTTAAATGGGAAGGCCAGAGGAACTCAGAAGGCTTGGGAATTCTCTTGGGGGGCCCTTAGGGAAAGATTAGCCTGAGCTGTTGTGCTTCCTGTTTTGGTGGTCCTTTGTTATTCCTCCTGTATTGCCTCTTTGTCCTTGAGGCTCCCTGTATAACCCTGACCCCTTGCCTCCTGCTCCTGTTAAGCCTGATAGGTATTAAAGTAGGTGCCCGAAGACCCAGAAACTATTTCTCAAAAGTCTAGAGGTGTTAAAAAAATGTTTCCAAAAGCCTATAAAAAACTGGTTCCTAGGTGTTAAGAAAAAAGTGGGTTGATACTGATAGGGTATGCTTCTTAAGTGCTTGCCAGTAAGCGGTGAACTGTTTAATTCATCAGCTTGAATATCAGAATTCAGATGCTAAAGAGTCAAGAGATTCAAGATTGGGTTTGAAGGTAGGTATTTGGATTCTGTGATGGGAGGCTGATGCTTGTAAGGAGTTGCTGGGTGGTTGTTGTGTTCTTTGGTTTTGATGCTGTATTTGAGGCAATGTGGTTGGCTGGCTGGGTTTCTGTCCCTAGCCGCTGCCACTCCTGTCTTTGCATGCAGGCATTTCTCTTTGATGTTAAGACAAAAGGATTTGTGTAGATGCTGAGTGGAGGAAGGATTTTCCTGATGTTTTGCCTGTGGAAGCAGTTTGTAAGAAAAATGAAAGAAATTTAAAGGTGCAGGAACTGTTAAATGATTTTGCAGATAGTGCAGGTGATTTTTGCAGGATTTCCCAGTGTGCAGCCACAGCGTATTAGGGTATTGGTTCCCTAAGGTGGCCTGGTGCCTTCTGGGCGTGGGTATGGAACAGGGTAGGGAGGCGAGGCAGGGGGTGGGGCAGGGGGTTCTATCAGACAGAAGGTTGGGAAGGGTCACTTGAGAGTCCTCCAGGCAAATCAGCATTTTCGGCAGGGGTGAGGTTTTGGACAAGTCTCAGCAATCAGCAGATCTTTTTCTGATTTTGATTATCTAGAAGATTGGATCTTTTCAAAAGTTCACTTGTATTTAATTTCAAAGAAGGGTGTTGGATTCCATTTCATACAATTATCAGATTTAACTGCATACCAAAGACTCTCCACAGGCCCTCATCACAAAGAAAGGAGGCTCACAAGCAAGTCACATAGTTACTCCAGATGGGGGTATTCAAAAGGGGCCTAATATTTTGTTCTCGCCTGTGGGGTAGACGTTAAGAAGGTTTACGTGGGAGAAGAATTTGGATTTATCTCTCTCAACACTTTTTGGACCAGTCTTGTTTCTGAGATTTTGAAGATTCAACAGTTTTACCTCTGCTGGGCAAGCATGAGCCAATAAAGCAGTTCAAGATGAAGGCAACTTAAGTCTCTTACTAACTTGGTACTTCCAAAGGCTACTAAGCCCATTTGCTTATCAGGAAGTTGACAAGGAATGCAAATCTATCAGGCTTCAGCATCTGCTTTGCCTTTCACTACTGCGGAAGCTGGGTAACAGGGGTTCTTCACTCTAGGAAGGTTAACACTTCCTTCTTATTCACTTCAAATCTTAGTCTGGCTCCTACTGATTCTTAGGAATGACTTCAAAGACCTTGCAAAATAAAGCAGATATGTGTCTGTGCTGTGAAGAGAAATAGAAAAGGGTGTCAGAAGACAATCCAGTTCTGCTAGTATGTGTCCAAGGTCGAACCCAAGGGGTTCTGAGACCTTAACTGCAACTCCAGAACAATGTCCTCTGTGAGACAAACAACCAAACTACTTGCATTTCCACCACAGCAGTCTCTCAACAGTCTTGCTACATCTGCAAACAAAGTCCTTCAGTCCTTCAAGCATTTCAACTCTTGTTCTCTAAAAACTGCATGTCAATGCATTACTTAGGAAGTTAGAAGGGTCACAATGTGGAACTCGCCAATGTCATGCAAAATGCCTTCAAATGTCAAAATACCTTTACCTTGCAAATTGTGGAACAAAAGGGAAAGCTCATAATTGTAGGGTGGCTCGCCACTCTCTGGAGAACATATCAGATTTTTGCAGTGGGCTCAGGGAATTGATGTCAAGTGGCTCTCTGATGTGGAAGAGAGAATTGGCAAGAGAAGTGGAGACAACACATGGGACATTGCTGTACAGCATCTAGGCATAAACAAAACATGACATATTAGACAGGCAGGGCAGGGTTAGATTTTATTCATCAGTTAGCGGCTTGGAAACAGTTAATCAGGGGTTCACACAAACAACTTTCAAGGGAACACATTCTAAAGCAGGGGATGCAGGCAAGCAATGATTTTATGGCAAGCAAAGATTTTAGGGGAGACTTTTCAGGACACTATTCAAGCGGGCAATCAACAAGAACTCCTTAGCAGATCAATCAAGACAGAAACTTTAAGCACTTCAACTGAGCACAGATCAGCATGGATTGCACAGAACCAGTTATGTAATGTGAAAATTGACTGGATCCTTGGATCCTATGTAGCAACTCACTCGCTCACTACTGCACTCAAGGTTATTGCAGAACTGTTAGGGGGTTCCACCACAGCTCCCAGAAGTGGATGTTTCCTCTGGTATGCACAGTCTTGCACATGGGTTCCTTAGCCTCCTCTTAAAAAGGCCGAACTATTTCTGTCAAGGACCTTTATTAGCCTCGATTGGCCCCTCAAACATTGGTACCCACCAAATAGGAGTCTGGTAACTGTCAAGACATGGATTCCTCATCTGATTCATCACAAGTTATTACATCATCTTCCATCTGCTGATTCCTCATCTGTTATCTCCTCTCTAAAGCCATGGCAAAATGAGTGCAGCACTCATCTGGAATCTCATGAAACAATGAGTCTGTCAAATGAATCAACAAGTTTCAAATTTCTACAACAAAAAAGCTAATTGAGCTATGGAAGAGAGATTTTATTTTGAGGAGCTGAGCAGAATTTTTTGTTGTATCTTTTTTTTTTGACCACAGTTTAGAAAATTTGCAGGTTTCTTAGCCCTAGTGATTTGTCTCACTATCTTACTGATCAAGGGCCCAGCATTTGAGCCCCTTTTTCTCTTGAATTTCATGTCACTATGTTTTTTCTTCTCTCTTTTTTTTTGATGCCCCACTGGAGTTTAAGAATTGTGCAAAAAGCAGTTTTGAGGTTCAGGAAGCTCTTACTTTGTTTTCTCAATCTTGTCTCCTGCTTGCTTACTCCGGGACCTTTTTTTGATTGAAGCGGCAAATACTGAAGCCTGCTACTTTGTCTTTCCTTTATTCTCTGATTGGTGTCTAAGTTTCTGTTTTTTATTGGGCATTTACTTTTTTGATTTTGGTAGAGTTTTTTAAGATTGCCCATACCATGGCTATATCTTCAATCCTTTTGTCCCTTTAAGTAGGGCTATGATTTTTTAAAACCAGGTTCCTTTTTTTTGTTTTGTTTTACAGCCCATTCGCAAGCAGAAAACAAACACAGAGCCCAAAGATGTACACTACAGGGCATTGCAAGGGAATAAGCAGGACTAAGGATTTATTTAAGAGTTTGAATCAGTTTGTTTTTTTTGCTTGACTCTTACTGCTTTCTTATTTCTCAAGTTGCTATTTCAGCAGCATTGGAAGATTTCTAGGGCTTTTCAGCATTTGTTGGCAGCATTTGTAGGTTCCATGCCACTAACTTGGTTCAAGCTATCACCTGGCACTAAAGATATTTTCTTAGGGGTGGCAACAATGATTCCAAGGGGGCTTTGGCTACTTGAGTGCTTTGGGATAAGCATTTCTGGAGAGTTCAGTTTGGGGAAGCTATAATAAGGAAGGGGCTCCACTCTTCTAAATGTATTAGGAGCCTTTTGGCCTACCCGTTTCTTTTAGCCTATATGTCAGCCCTCAGCTCCTGCTTCTAAGTCCCTCCTGTTCAGTTGCTTTCGGAAATGTTATAGGACTGCAGGACATGCTCATGCAGTTTATGTAATGCCAGCCTTGTATCCTTAGTTACTACCAAATTGCTTTGTACCTCCCTCCTTCCCTCCAGAGTCAATTGGCCCTCCTGCTTCACCTCTGTGTGATTATATGATTATATGTTGCCATGTATTGACTATGCATGTTCCGGTTTATTGCGCTACTTGTATATTGTGTACTTGTTTTGGGTTAGTATTTTTACTGTTTGTCTTATTTACGGTTCTGATGATTGGGAATGAAAGACGCGATGAGATCTGGAGCTCGGAGTCAGGGTGCTGAGCCACTTTCCTACCTCCCTCAGCAAATGACTGCAACTCTATGTTATTTAGACTTATCAACTCTGTTTACTTGGTGTTTTATGCTTGCTAACTCTGCCCTTTTGCAGTTTTTAGTCTAAGGGCTTGTTTCTTGTTTGTTTGTTCTTTGTATGGTGATGTTTTTTCTGCCATGGCAAAGTGTTGGAGCCATGGCTTCTTCTTTCTTTTTATCGCAGTGCCTTGGCCTGCTTGGTAGCCGTTACTGGCTGGGATCATTACTTTCTCTTTTTTTGTATCCCTTTTCTTTCCCTGTAGTTCCTATTCTCTTGCTGTTGTAGAGCTTTGTGTTTTTTTTTTCTCCTGCTCCAGAAAGTCACGAGAGGTTTCTCCATCCTTTCTATCTAATCTGTAGATTCTGTTTCTATAAAATTTGCAGTTTTTCTGGGAAGTTAGAAAATGTTTGTAGACTTTCGTTTTTCAGACTTAATACCCTTCAGAAAATTCACACTAATGTAAAACTTATTAATCTATCAAATTAATCTGTCAACTCAAGATGCTGTAAGAGGTTGGGAGGTTTTTATACTAGTTAAGGTGTTAACCTCAAAGTTACAATGTGCAGTGCTTGATTCTCACTATGAGGGGAAATTGGTAGGTTTAAAACAGCTTCCTAATAGAAACTAATGACAGACCGAGTTTCTGACAAGTAGCTGTCTCTCAGAAGGGACTGAAACAGCTCTACTTTACTACGGCTTTGGTTGGGGCTCACACCCTGACAAAAAAATAAAAAACAAAGAGAAGGCAAACAACTCTATAGGATCTCAGATCCAGCTCTTCGGATCCATAGCTCCTGGGGCCTTCTTCTGATCCCAGGTCCCCTCAGACCTGATAGGTGCAGTCCCATGATGTTCTCCACCGGTCTGCTCATCATCCTTAGATCCTAGGACTTCAGATGTGATTGATTAGAATGACTGCACACTCAAGGTATCTGGCAGTGCTGCAGATGCCAGGTGTCCATGAAGAACTCAACATTTCAGGGATCTGACACCTTTGGGATGAAGCTACTGGATTAGTGGGTCTTCTTCAGATCTGACTGTTAATGTTGTGGCCTTGAGCACCCATGCTTCTGCTGCAGTCTGTAACTGTTTAACTGTCTGGCAGACAGTTGGCATTCTGACATTTAGCTTCATTGCCAAAGCTGACACTGTAATGTCTAGCCTCAAAAAAAAAAAAAAAAAAAAAAAATGCAAGCAAAAGGCAGATGCAAGCTTTCGAATCCTACCGTCCCTCCCAATCCGATTAGCTCGGATAGTTCTCTCCTCGGATCCTAAGCCTAGGATCTAAAAATAGCAGGTTGCTTAGAGAGAGTGGAACTATTCTTGGATCTGGTGCCTTTGGATCCAAAACTATACAGCAAATTCAGCTTCTTCGGATCCTAGCCTTTTCTCCGATCCTCTGGCCCCGCTGTTCTTGAGTTCAGTTCCATAAAAGAGCAATATTTAGAATTTGTCCATATTTTGTGGCCCTTTTTCCATGTCCAAATTTTTTGAACTCAGGGATTGAAAACCCAATTGACATAATGGTTAAGGCCTTGCCTCTGATGCACAAAGTACAATATTCAATCCTGACCTCTTGTCCATCCCTGTTTGGACTTTGCAGGTTTTTTTTATAGTATGATCCTCAATTGGAAAATCTGTGCCCGAAGTTCTACAGACAAGAGTTAGACACTGACTTTCTAACACTACCTGAGTAGACTGGTATGTTCCTCATCTCTGTTTGTTTTAAACTTGCATGGAATTTTGCACAGTTCCTGTCAGTCATGGCTTTAGCTTTATGAAGTTGTTCTCTAGGACTGTTTCCCCTTTCTGACAGTGTTATATGAAAGGAGAGAAGGTTAGCACTCCCCTTGATAAGGATGGAAGAGATTATTGTGGCCTTTACAAAGCATATATGGTTAAGACATTGCCACTTACTTCATGGCATCTAACCATCATTTTTCATTTGTGCACGTGCATCTTGTATCTGAACTAACTGATATAGCTTTTTCTTTTATATTTAGCATTCTTAGCAGGTTGCAGGTTTACCTTGGAGGCTTACATCTCACCTTGCATTTATGATCCCCTACACAGGTTAATTCCGCTTCCTTTTCATCCGGTTGAGCCTGGCACACAAGGGCGTTGGACTGGTTAGTCTTCATTCTTCCTTGATCCATGTTATCCACACAGGAACCTCCATCCTGGAGTCCATTCCCCCCTAATGCTAGGGTCCCAGATGGAAAACCTGTTCTCTTCTTCAAGAATCTTCAACTTGACACATGGAGAGAGAGAGAGAGAGAGAGAGAGAGAGAGAGATCATCTGTCCCTACATGACCTCTCTCTTTCTCCTTTTCCTTATTTTTTCAGAGGCCAGGATTTGCTTCACTCTGAAATGTCCTTTTTCTCTAGGGTTTATTTCCAAGGGATTTTTCCCTCTGAGTACTATGTGTAGTAAGAAAGCACATTCCAAACTCCTCCATTGGGCCTCTCACTGGGGTAAGAGGTATTCTACAATTTTGTATTCTACCGTTCCCTTCCTTTGTCCTTCTCTGGACAGTGGCAACCCTGTTTGATGAGACAATAGCAGCCTATGACACTATATAGGAATTAATGATCATTCCCTTTTTACCTTCCCTCTGCAGTAGGTTTGGAACAAGGAACACTTCTGAATTGGCAATACAGCTCTCTATGTACCCAGTCTTGTCTGTTCTTGGAAGCTAAGCAGGGTCGAGTATGATTTGTACCTGAATGGAAGACCGTATGGGGATGCTTATTCAAGTGAGTTCTCCTTAGATGCCCCCACACTGAAGTCATTGACTGGCACCCCACTTCTCTAGGCCCTATAAGGTTGTAGGTTAATTTCCATACTTCCCAAGCTCGTATCTTTGGAGGATCTCAAAATGTCTTCCAAATAGCTGATCCTATTTTTACCTTCAGGAGTCACTTATGCAAACGATTATGCTATACCATGGATCAGCAAGATCTCCCTTATCAGTTATTGGTAAAGACTCGTTAACTAGTTTTTCTGATTTGCTGTTCTTTCCTTTTCAAATACTTTAAAGAGTCAGATTCCCCAGATAACAGAAGGCACCTCTTAACCAACTGGCCCTGGCTACTCTGTTATCAGACATGCTTGCACCATGCTACGATTCCTCAGTTACGTCTTAAGGCATCTTTGTTTAATACCCCCCTTGATGACTCCTCCTGGTGTGGGGCAGCAATGAAAAATGCTCCCACCTGTAACTAGCTAACACAGGGACATGCCCTCTACACTACCGAAATTAAAACCCCTTCTTCCCTCAACATATTTTCCAGAAAGATGGTTACATTATACTTCGAGAATAGGTGGTCCACAGACTTAGGGCTCTTGATACTCCTCTTTTGATAACCCATCAGTGTCCTGACATCTTGCCCGGGCTGGGCATACAACCAGACTATCGAAGATCATGTTTCCTTTTATCTGCATTCCTGGACTAACTTGAGTAACAGTGCCTGCCATGCAAAAACAAAAAAAGAGAGAGCAAGAGATGGGTATCCTGTAACCATTTCTACGTCTAACTATTCTAAATCAGTATGTAAAGAGTGTAAGTTCCGCATGGTTTATGTTTCAGTCCATTCTGATTTTTCTGCTGTAGGTCTAAAGAGTGTATTCCATATGCCTCCAGGATGTACAATACCATCATAATATAGATAAATGTTCTGGAGTCATCTGTTCTTTGCACTGAGAGCTAGTCACTTCTCTTTCAGATCTCTTTTACTGTCACTGCAGTCTCCAAGGCATTTTCCTAATGCTGGGTGGTCAGACAGCATAGAAACACAATCAGATACGCACTACTTATGTTCACCCCTTCTTGCTATACCAGAGGTAAGATCTGTTTTTTGTATGTCACTTTAAATGAAACTCTCTCCATTAACCTCTGAATCAACATCAGTTTCTTCACTGTTGCTAACTCCTGTAGCTACAATCCTTTGAACTCGCTAACATTGCTTTTTTACTAGACACTTTCAGAGGACTTTTCCTCAAGCTAAATGCTCTCTCTCTCTTCTCCTTTACCTGGTACAGTTTCCTTGGATGCTGTCTTACCATGGTGGGAATACATATTGAGTTAGAAAATGATCCAGCCACATGCCCCCCCCCCCCCCCCAGAGACCAAAATCTCTTGTCATGGTCTCAGAAACAAGTACGATTCTTTTAACATTGCCAGACTTCAGGAAAGCCTTTTCTAGGTCATTTCTTCTTCTTCAATATGTCTCTCCTTTCTGGCCTTATTTGACACATCCGCTAGGAATTCTGGAGCTCAGTCTGGATCTCCTATCTCACTCATTGGAGATCAAGTACCTTTGTCTCCATACCTTCTAATCAACAGCATGATTCTCAAATTCCTTTACTTCTCTTGGTCATGGAGTTATTAGCTTCTCATAAGTTTTTCCACTAAGGAATCCTGTAGAAACAAAATTGAAAACATTACTTCTCACGTGGGCCTCTGTTCTGAACACCGGCCTTTTATCACAACCGCTTCTACCATTCTTTCCTACTTACCAATCTTCAAAGGAAATAGCTGAGCTTTTCTCCACTAATAACATTAGTACGCAAAAATAGTTAACCTTTGGAGAAGGATCTTGCTGTTTAGACCTCCCATCTAGAATTCCTAATTTCAGTTGTACTTCATCCTCTTTCTTCTGGGTCTGAACCCTTTATTTGGCGAGCTATTGTCATGGTTTCTAATAATGGCTATCTCATGTTACGCCTACTTGATTTTCATATGTATAACTTGTTTATACTTCGTGAAACAAAAATACAGAAGGTCTGACCAGTTTAATTCCTTTCTGTCTAATCACTTGGGTTGAGTAATCTCCAAAATTACTGTGCCCAAATATATTACTTAACATATTTTTCACTGTTTGATTCCCAAAATGGTGTGATATTCCATCATCTTCCCACAGCTATTCTTTCAGTTTTATGGCTACTGCTTCTGTTTTTCTTCCAGATCTTCAGTCCATGTCATTGGTGCCATAGTCACTTGGTCAAAGATTTTTACCTTTGTGACACATTACAAGCTGGGCATTGTCTCCAGAATCAGAACTTCCTCTGGTTCGACAGTGCTCCGCCATATTTTTTCTTAGGACCTCCCAAGAGTTATGTTGCTGGGGATTCTGACCCATGAGTGAGGAAGAATGAAAATGACAACATCAAATAGAAAAGTTATGCACTTATAATGTTAGATCTGTGTTGTCCATTTTCATTCTTCCTCACCTTCCCTTCCAGCCATCCTCCGGCCTTGTCATTCCTACAACAATATAAGATGATATAGGAACCTTCATGTTTTCTAGTTTGAAAATTAATATTTCTGCATCTGTCCTGTCTTTAATAATCAGCAGGTAGAAAACAGCAAACTTGTTAGGGGGGGGGGGTGTAGTGCATTATGGGAAGAGAGGAGCTTGAGATTAGGATCCAAAGTATTGAAAAAGTGGTCGAGCCCAATCTGAGGATTGGATTTGAGATCCATCATAGAGGAAGAGTGAAAATGGACAACACAGATCTAATGTTATGGTAAGTAGATAACTTTTCTATTTAGATACCCAGTGTTTAAAGTACCTCACACAATCCAAAATGGCAGTACCCTTGACTTTGGATGTCTTGCTTGCACCTAAAAAGAAGTTCAAGAAATCTGAAGTCTGAACCTTCTGCTGCCTAGTTTGATTCTGAGATGCTGCAGAAATCCATAGTGCCTCCAACTCTCTTTCAGACAGCTGCTACATCGACCCTGCTGGTGGTTGGTATGGAGTTGGACTCTCGCACATCTGACAAGACTGCTCATACTGATATGATTGACAAAGGGAAACCAAGGGCATTCCCCATATCCTTATTAGAAAAGAGGTGCCCAGTACTTTGATTTTTTTTTTAAACACCTTTGTTGAGTTGTCACTTGTGACATAGCCAAATTTATGTTTATTTAAAATTTCGTATACATATATGTGTGTGTGTGTGTGTGTGTGTGTGTGTGTGTGTGTGTGTGTGTGTGTGTATATATATATATATATATATATATATATATATATATATATATATGTCTACTACACATGATCGAAATTTCATTTGACTAAAATTCATTTGCCTGAGACCTTAACATCAAAATTTCAAAATACTGAAAACTCACTTGACTGAAACTCATAAGACTGAAACCTTAACAATACTAAATTTCAACATAGTAGTGGCAGCGTGCAGACTGCTGTAAGGTAAGTAAAAGGTGTATGCCCTTTTCCCCACTGTAGTGTGATCATGAAGTTAATATATATAGTTAGGGGGGTTGTGGGGGGCATAGCCTGCCACATTGGGGGTGTGGGGGCCGTAGCCCCCCCCCACCTAGTCTGGTTTTATATCATCCAGTTTCTGTTAAGAGGGTACGTAAGTAGTTTTTAAGTTCTGGAAAGGGTTAGTCATTGGTGTTGTATGTGTGCATGTCTATAGTTTACCGTTAAGGTTTCAGTCTTATGAATTTCAGTCAAGTGAGTTTTCAGTATTTTGAATTTTTGATGTTATGGTCTCAGTCAATTGAAATTTTGATCATGTGTTGTAGACCGATATATATATATATATATATATATATATATATATATATATATATATGTGTGTGTGTGTGTGTGTGTTATACATTTTACTCGCCTCCATCCATAAGGTCGAAACAGAGTGGTGGATTATTTTCATTTATCACACTTTGCCTCATGACCTGGCTGAATAATAACAGTGGGATTCTACATCCTGCCCATTACACTCACCTAGGTTTTGTCCCCCTCTCATTATGCCTTGCAGCATTTAAATTGTTATGATTCGGTTCTGCACCATCTTTTTCCCGTCTCTCTTTATCCTGATTACTTGAATGGGTCAAAGTATGATGATGTGCTAAAACTGTACCTGTGACACTCAAGGCTGTACTGCAAAGTGCAAGTACTCTCAACTGTGGAATGCACCCTCTTCCAGCCCGTAACATCTGTGTGCCTTCCTACAATTGCGGCGTGACAAACCAAAGCCAAAACCTACCTGTAAAATCTCATGCTGAACTGTAAAGTGCAAATACTCTCAACAGCGGAACACAACCCATCCAGCCCGTAACATCCATGTGCCTTCCTACAATTGCAGCGTGACAAACCAAAGCCAAAAACTACCTGTAAAATTTCACAGGTATGTTTTTCTTTGATACTTAAGCTGTTGTCCATATTGCTGACTACTAGCACACCACTGGACCAGTACACTTGTACCACCACCCCTCATCCTTTTGTTATCCCTGTACACACCTTTTTTGCAATTTCACAATAGTGCTAAAGATAGGATTGGCAGTAGAGCTACTGTTGCTAGAGTTGTACAGTAACCTAGTCCTTTTTAGCTTTTACTCACCTCTATCCACAAGGTCGAAACAGGGTGGTAGATTGTTTTCTTTTATCACACTTTGCCTTGCGACCTGGCTCAACCCGCTATGCTCAGGCTCACTCTGCTCCCCTACCCTACCCCCAAAAACTAGCCACCCCCACTCGGCTCCCCTACCCAACCCTGAAATCCCACCTGCCCCATTACCCCCAGACTTAACTACAACTAGCGTCTCCCCATACCCATAACTAGCTAATCACAGCCTCTCATTTCATACACAACCAATTGCTCATTACAAAGTTACTACACCTTCCAAAACTCACACACTACAAAACCCATTCTTCCACACATTAAGCCTTATCTTATTAATGGTTATCCTCCACCTAACATCCTACCACAACTCACTCCAAAACTTTTACCTGTCAAACTTCATTACTAACAGCCAAAACTATCAAACAACTCAGTGCAAACTTAAAATTGCATCTAACCTTTATAATCTAATATACATTTGCTATTTCTCACTTAAATGCTACCAAACTCACAACCTCAAAAAATGTATACTACAACAAACTGCTAACCAAATTCATGAAAACCATCATAGACATTCTAAGTCAGCTACAATTCATTGGTAACATAGACCTAAACCCTGGCCCAAAACTTAATCAAAAACTTAACACCACTCATAGCCCAACACAGTGCTCCACCATTCCCATCTCCTCCAAAGGCCACCATCTGCTACTACTAATTCTAAACCTGAGAAGTATTGCCAACAAGGTAGTTGAACTGCAGTTTTAATTTCCTTATGCTCCACTGATATAGCAATCCTGAAAGAAACCATAAATTAAAAATAATACAATTCTTCCCTCAGGTTTCAGTCTGTATTGATGCCATCATCCAAGCAAGTGAAGGAGTGGGTTAGCCACAATGTACATACAAACCTTAGAACTAGAATTGATCAACACAGACATACCCACATTCAAAAACACTGAAATTCTACCTGTCAAACTAAAAATCAACAATAGCAAACATCTAAAAGTTTTTGCTATCTGTATCCCACCAGGTGCCAACCAAAATACTGTTGAAGACATACTCCACTGGACATCCCTAACCTTCCATCAAGAAACTATTATAATAGGTGACTTCAATAATAATTGGTCCACCATTAACTCCAACAATCCCAACAAATTTATAAATCTGCACGGCTTCTCCCAACTCATCCAAGATGCCACTAGAGTTGACAAGCTCTCCGATAAACAATCTATTCCAGATTGGACCTTCACTAACAAAACAAATGCTACTTATCAAGCCGATTGCCTCCCAGATACTATTAATGATCAACTCCCCACATAGGTCCTCAGACAAAACACAAGCCCACTCAGGCAGCCATGTATCCAGATAATCTGTAATAAAAAAGGATTCAGTGTCCAAACATTCCTCTCTTTGTTACAGCTGTGTAACTTGGAACCCAAAAAACCCTACTCCTAGATGCAGCTGTACAGAATTTTAATGACTCTTTTCTTTACCCCCCCTGCAGATCAGCTGATCTTAGAAATTACTACACACCATGGCTCAAAAAATGTACCAAAATTGTACTTAGACAAAGAGACACAGCCTGGTCACACTGGAAAAGTAGTGAAAAATCAGGAAAGCCTACAACTGTACAAGCAAATCCCAAATAAAATCTGACAAAAATGTATTGCACAACTGCCCAACAACAAAACCACAATAATCCTAAAAAAATTTTTGTCAGCCGTAAAAAAACGATTCCATCCAGGTAATAACACTACTAGCCGCAAACCAGGTATGCCTCCATCAACCAACAGCATATACTCCCAATTCAATACCTTCTTTACAAACTCAATATACTTCCTAATCAACTCACACCAAAATACACCTCCAACTATTCCAACCACTCACTAATAATCCAGCCAGTAACACCCTTTCCTTTAAACCTGTTCCAACCGATCATCAAAAAACTACTCAAAAAACTCAGGCCCACTTCTCTAGCAGCAGACAACCTACCTTCAGAATTTCTAAAGATAGTAGTTGACACCATCGCCTTTCCAGTCTCAGTCTTTATCTGTTCTGAAACTACATTCCACTAAACTGGAAAACATCATACATTATTTCCGTTGCACAAAGGGGTTAATAGCACAGAACTGTCCATTTATAAACCCATTGCCATTCTCTCGCCCCTCTCCAAAATATTAGAACAATGTATTCATACAGAGCTCTTAAACCACCTACTTGCTAACAACCTCTTATCTCACACCCAACACGGATTTCGCCCACACCACAGCACTACAACTGTACTCCATAGCTTTGCTAACACTGCAAACCAGTATAGAAGCCAAGGTAAATAAGTCTTAGCTCTCTTTCTCAATTTCTCTAAAGCCTTTGATACAGTTTCTCACCAGAAACTGCTCATTGAGCTTGCCAACCTTAATCTCTGCCATTCCTCCCTATCATGGTTCCACAGCTACCTTACTGGCCGAGAGCAAGTGGTCAGCTGGCAACAGGAGCTCTCCACTCTACTTCCTGTCAACATAGGTATTCCTCAAGGTTCAATAATAGCCCCCTACTCTTCTCCATCTTCACTAACCAGATACACAAGTCCACTTCTATTGCCTCAGTCACCCAGTACACAGATGACTATACTCTAATCTGTACTAGTTCTTCTCTAAAATGTTTAGAAATAAACACTCAGCAGTCCTTCTCCGAAGTAGAAACCTGGCTAGCCGAAGCCAAACCTATACTGAACCCATCCAAAACCAAACTGATGCTCTCATCTACCTCACCAAAACACATAACACCCCTACAACTTTTCAGATACATTCCACCAACAGCACTACTATATCAGCCACCTCCCAAACAAAGTTACTAGGTGTTATAATCCATAATAAAATGAAATCTGACCTATACCTAACTCAGACCATTAAAATGACTTGCATCAAACTAGGCTTATTGAATCAAGCCTTTTTTTACTAACCACACCAGACAAGACAAAGCAAGGACTCATCTCCTGTCCACACTACTCTATGCCTCCCCCATATTCACTAACCTAAACAAAACTTCTTCTTCTTCTTCTTCTTTCGACTTTTCCCGGTTAGGGGTCGCCACAGCAGATCACCTGTCCGCTCATGATTGCCAGTAGAGTTTTACCGTGTCGACTTGCCAGCCCGGCACCCAACCTTCCACAGAAGGCACACGCACACACTCATACCTAGGGCCAATTTAGAGTGTCCAATCCACCTACAGCATGTCTTTGGGATGTGGGAGGAAACCGGAGCACCCAGAGGAAACCCTCGTGACCACAGGGAGGACATGCAGACTCCGCACAGAAGGCACCCCAGCCGAGGATCGAACTGGAGAACCTCTTGCTGTGAGGCAACAACACTGTTCTGCCCTACATCAACTAAAATGGTTAGAACTTCCTGATCTTTTAACCTATACCTAACTCATCTCTATCCATAGAATTGTATATCAACCTGAAAAAAAACTGTTCTACAACACATGCTTCTTCCACACTCCACAACGAGACTTCTCCGATCCTCTCATATAACCCTTTTAAATGTTTCTAAAAGCAACAAGTCTGAGACACCCTCTATTCTAACTATATTTCCAAGATCTGGAACACTATTCCACAACATATTGTTGACACTTCCAGCCAATCCCAATTTAAAAAAAACTACTAAAAGAATACTTAATGAACAACTGGATCTGCTCCTGTATCTGTCCTGGCTAAATTCCCCAAAGCTATTGCTCTCCTTTCTCCACACCTTGGCCAACAATGCACCTTCTCCTATTTCTCCTCCTATCTCATTCCCCTCCTCCCTATTAACCTTGCTCCAACTCTAATCTAACCCTCTTAACTACTTAAGTAATCGATATAGCTTTGAATCAACTCCTTAACATTATTTCAAAGGCAGTTGTCTATTATATGCATGTAAATCTACTCCTCTGAACACAATGTCTGGTATTCAGTTAATCAAAATACTATACTATACCTATACTAAATGGTTATGTTCCACCCTACTTGTATGATTGTGAACCTCTTGTAACTTTGGAACTTTGTTGTGACATTGTAATATATGTGTCTGACCAATGGAGCTTTTCTCCCTAAGTCTCTGTTGAAAATGGGTTTGCACCCAATCGGACCATCCTGGTAAATAAATGCCAAATAAAATAAATTAAATAAATAAATAAAAATTAATTGATGTATTAACAATTTAACTTTTACAAAGATTATAATTCACATATATTGCTATATATCATATAACCTAAGCTGCATTACATAAATTATTCAATTCCTGCCCCTCTCTTTTTTAAACAAGAAACATCTTTATTAAAACATCACTTATGAAGTAGACAATCATACATATATATAAATGAAAACAAACCACACTGACACAGTCCATGCTGCAAGCATTTAACATCACAAACCTTACTGGCACTCCCATCTGCAAGCATTATAGATCACTTATAATCTACCCAATCATTTTCAGTCAAACAGTACTTAGCTCATTTAAGTTCTGCCTTCTCTTAAACCTCATTCCCCTGTGTATATTGTTCCCACAATTCCCAGTTTTTTACTATGTAGTTTGTTCACACCCTTTTCTAAAGATCTCAGGTGCAGTTGTTGTATCTTGGTTACTATATTCACTACTTCTACTGTAGTTGGTTTAGATTTTGATTTTCCAGTAATTGCTTTTTTTGACAGCCATCATAGTTAGATACAGCAAGGCCTTACCATGTCTAGGCAGTTCCAATTCTGTATCATAGCTCAGAAATGTCATCTCCCTCATCATACCAGTCTGCCCACCCAGCATGTCTGTCAGTGCATCCCACAATAAATCCTTAAAGTCTGTAAACTCACTGCACTCCCAGAAAATGTGTTCCTAATTACCTCTTTCTTCTCCATCACACCTCCATTTGCTGTCTACCTGAGGAAAAATGATCTGGAGTCTACTTGGGGTATAAAAATATCTATGTAAACATTTCCAATCAAAAATCCTAAATCTTCTAGGTTTTAGTGCATATTTGGGACACATACATATATCCTCCCATTGTTTCTTTGCAATTTGCTTATCCAATCTTACTTCCCAATCCTTTCTAACCTCCATTGATTGATTCTTATAGTTCTCATGCAATATTTATATGCTCTATTAATTATTCCTTTTTTAATGGCAGCCTCTGTTCCAGATCCTACTAAAAACTCTGCCAGTGCTGGTCTCTCTCTTAAGACCCCCCTGTTTACTTCTTTTTGTCTACACTCTGATATGAGTCCATACTTGGGAAGGCAATGTCTAACCTCCACTTCAAATAAGTTCTTGGCATCTTCCATTTCTATCATCTTTCCCTCTCTAGTTATTTGCTCCCAATACCTTGGTTCATTTGCCGGTTTTCTCCAATAAGTTCCATCTCCTCTTGCCTAATGTCTGTATCCCTAATTGCAGTCATCCCTATCGGCAGAATCTCCTTTCTCCATTCCCGTGTTGGCTTAGTTCTTAGAATACTTTCTGCTACTTTATGGATATAATATTCTGTATGATTATTGTTATTCTCCTTAAAGGCCTGTATCCAAAATTCCAGTCTCTCCTTGTTTCTTGAGCTTTTATCCTGTTTCATTATCATCCCTTTCCACTTTAAATTATAGTTTTCTGATTCTGCTATTGTGTAGGAGCCTTAATTGTGTAGCTCTGAAGTACCCCTTCAAGTCAGGTAATCCCAGTTCGCCCTGTTCTACTAGAAGAATCAGCTTATCCCACTTGACTCTGCTGTCTTCCCTCCCAGATAAACTCCTTCAGCTCTTTTTTAATTGCTATCCACAACTTCTTGTCTGGTTGATAAACATATGTCTGAGCTGTGTATAAAACTAATGGGACTAAAACAGTTTAACTGCTTGTATCTTACTATCCATATCCATATAACAAAGCTTACATTTTGTCAGTTTTGTATTATCTTTTGTTTAGTCTCTTCCCACATATCCTTAGCTGCCACAAACAAATCATTTTTAATCCATACTCCTAAGTACTTAATTTTGTCATGTCCCCATAAATATGGACATTGCCGAACCAATTTATGTGAGTACATAATTTAATGCTATTGCCTTTGTTTTAGCTTCATTAATTTCTTTTCCCAAAAATATTTGAAACTGAAAATATTACACAGCACTGTAATGTCTCTTTCTGGTTTTGTCAGGTATAAAATAATATCATCTGTAAATACAGCCAGCTTTTCTTGACCACCATATCAATTATATCCTTGAATTTCTGAGTCCCTTATTTTCTTTGCCAGTGATTCTAAGTATAATGGAAATAATAAAGGGAAAAAGAGGACACCCCTGCCTGGTTCCTCTGCTCAAGCAGAAGTTATCAGAGAGGCACTTTAATTTTCACCTCTGATCCCTCATATATCATCCTAATCAACCTTATAATTTTTTGAAAGAAATGCAAATTCTTCCATTGCCCTGCTCATAAAGTCACAGCTTACTCTGTCAAATCTTTCTTTGCGTCAAGACCGACCAACTGCAGGGGTAGAGCATCTTCTGCGTGGACACATGCATGAATGGGCGTGCCTTCGTTGAAGGTTGTGCGTCAGGGCTGGCAACTAGGTACATAAAAATCAACTGCCAATCATTAGCGGACCGGAGTTCCGCTGTGGCGACCCCTAACCGGGAAAAGCCGAAAGTCACAACAACATACTTCCCTCTGGATCATCAGTGTTCTGTTAATGTTGTCAAATGTTTGCCTCCCCTCTGCAGAGCCGCATTAATCATAGCTATCAACTTGGGATTAGATGTTCATCGTGTTTCACTGCTGCAGTCATTACACTTGGGTTATCCTGCCGTCAGGCGGGCCCGCAGTCGGCCTGAGTTCCAAAGTCTTGGTCCGGCGTCGGCTGCTGTCGCCTCTTCCCTGACGTTAGTGTGCCAGGGGTATATAAGAAGCAGCCGACGCCATTTTCTTCAGTTTTTCTTGCCGCGCAGTGCCCGAAGCAAAAGCAGTTCGCAAGTGCCGGTCGGCTGACTCCTGAGATTTCAAATTCGATTTCAGAACCGAAGTCTTCAATAAAGCTAAGTACCCCGTTGGGGAAATTATTTCTTGCCTCAGACCAATGTCAGAAAAAGTTAATAATTGTATTTCTTCTGGGAAGCAAATACCTCATAAGGATTTTCATTCTTACTGTATTCCATGCCTAGGCCCAGGTCACGACGTCACTAGTTGTCGGTTTTGTGCTAGATTTAACAAACACACTATTAAACGTTGGTTTGATTTTGCTCGCCATTACTTTGGGCGAGGGTTTAATTATACAATGCCGTCAGAACAACCGACGACCGCAATGCATAAAAAGAGCAAAGATAAAGATAAGGAAAGGCATCCGAGGCGCAAAACTGATGACGAAGCCTCTTCTAGGCCAGTCGCCGGTTCGCCGGTTTTCAGTGAAGCACTTTTGCAGCCCCTGACACGCGCTACCTCAGAACCACAGGCCGCATCCGACTCCCACGTGAAGGTGCCTAGGCCTCTGGAGCCTCAAGGTGTTGGGCCAACGGAGATTAATCCTTCAGATGGGTCTGGAGCTGCTGAGCAGGCATCGGCTTCTGAGGGTGTTTTCAAGCCTACTCAACTTACCATTACAACTACAGCCAAGACTAAGCCTACACTAAAGCCAAAGAAGAAAGTGCAGCATTCACCTGGACAGGCCTCCATGCCTAAAAAAGAGATGCTCAAGATGGCCGAAGACTTGATAACTCTGATCTGGGGTTCCCATCCCCCTCCTGATAAAAGGCCTATTCAGGATACAGACTATGATTCCTCTGACCAGGTTTCAATTTATTCTGATTCCTCTTCAGACCAGGGATATTCTTTACCCCCTGTGAGGATTCTGATGCTGAAGAATCCATTCCTTCAGCCTCTCCTCCTGAGGATTACTCTTTTGGGGAAACTTTACATACCATGAGGGAGCATTTCCATTGGGAGGGCCGGGATTACTCAGAATCCAAGAAAAGGCTCAGAGATTTTCTTTTGCTGCCTCAACACAGGCCCCTTGCTATTCCGCCAGTGTTGGACATTGTGGATGATGTGCTCTCTGAATCTAGTTTAAACCCTGATTCTTTACCCCCAGCTCCAGTCAAGCCAGACAGATACTACAGAGTCCCTGACTCTCACAAATTTCTTTATGAAAACCCTGTTGCAGACCCAGAAACTATTTCCCAGGGTCCCAAAGGGGTTAAGGCTTCCACGGCTAAGAATCCAGTTCCCTCGGATAGGGACTCTAGAGCATTAAACAGATGGGGAAAGAAAGTTTACACCCCTGCAACTTTAGCAGTGAGAGCTCTTAATTGCCAGTTTCACATGCTTAAGTATCAATAATACTTACTGTCTCAATTAAAACAGAAAATGAGTATAAATGCAGAACAACCTGACTATAAGGAAATGCAGGATTTATTGCATGCAGCTGAACAAGTGGGAAAGCATACTTTGCAATGTGGTTTTGATTCATTAGAAGCTTCTTGTAGAGCAGCAGTTTACAGGATCTGTGATTCGAAGGCATGCATGGTTAAAAGAACAAAGTTTACCAGATCATGTCAAGGCAAAATTATTGGATGCTCCTTTGCAGCAAGATAATTTATTTGGTATTAAGGCAGAAGAGGTATTAAAGAAAATGGAGGATAAGGCAAAATCTATGCAAACAGTAAAGGATTTCTTACAGGTACAGCCACCACGATTTAGCAGAAATTGGCCTACAAAGAATTGGTCCTTTCCAGTGTCAGACAGGCCACAAAGAGGCAGATACAGGCGCCCAAGAGGCAGATCTCAGCCACAAGGTTCTTACAGACCACGACAGTGGGGTGCTTCAAACCCAAAACAAGGTGAGGATAAGTCACAACCTTACAGGAAACAGTCCCAATGACTTCCCCCTTCCAATGCCAAGCTGTTACCTTTTGGCAGCTCCCTTAGGGGGGAAACTAGCACTTTTTTCTCAAAACTGGCAAGCAATCACCCAAGACAAATGGGTGCTGAATATTGTGTCTCAGGGTTACAGGTTCCACTTTCACTCTTTTCCAAGACTAAAAGGAATGCCAGACTTGCCACAAAATCAATGGGCAGAGGCACAAAAACAAATTACAGCTCTCATGGACATGAGAGCTATTCAAAAAGTACCACAGCAGGAAAAAGGACAAGGATTTTACTCAAGACTCTTCCTGGTACCCGGAAAGGACAAAGCCTGGAGACCCATTCTGGATCTTTCTACTCTAAATACTTACCTTGATGTTCCAAAATTCAAAATGCTGACACTACAACAGCTCCTTCCCATGTTGGGCAAGAAAGCTTGGCTTGTTTCTTTGGACCTCAAAGAGGCATACCTGCATGTCCCTATCAGACAAAATTGCAGAAGATACCTCAGATTCATAGCTGGTTCAATGCACTACCAATTCTCTGCACTGCCCTTTGGCTTATCTACTGCTCCCAGGGTCTTTACCAAGTGCCTGGCACCAGTAATTGCATTTTGCAGACAAAAAGGAATTCAAATATATCCATGTCTGGACGACTGCCTGATTCAAGCAGAGAGCAAGGACATTCTTCTACACCATCTGGCATTTGTAAAAAGATTGTTAAGTTGTCTAGGGTACACAGTAAACGAAAAGAAATCAAAACTAGTGCACTCACAAGAGATAATATTCCTGGGTGCCAGCTTAAATACAACGGCCCAGATGGCTTATCTCATGCCAGACAAACAAGGACAACTGACTCAGTATTTTAAATTTATGGCAACAAAGTCCCAACTCTCTGCAAGAAAAATTCTGCAGGCCTTGGGATTCATGGCATCCTGCATACTACTAATTCCATATGCAAGACTGCATATGAGGAAAATACAATGGTACCTAAAAAGTGTTTGGTCTCAACATTCTCACAGCTTGGAGACAGTAATACCACTAATTTCCTGCCTACAACAGGAGTTTCGATGGTGGGCACAGGCATGTCACCTCAACAAGGATCAGCCTTTCACTCTTCCCACAGCCAGGCAGACTATAACAACAGACACCTCGGATTATGCCTGGGGAGCACACATGGCAGGAAAATGTATTCAGGGCAAATGGACCACAGAACAAATGCCTCTTCACATCAGTCAAAAAGAGATGTTGGCTGTACAAAATGCCCTAACAGCTTTCAAGGACCTTTTGCATCCAGGACAATTATTATTAAGGACAGACAACACCACAGTGATGTGGTACATAAAGAAGCAAGGGGGCACTCATTCTTACCCCCTATGCAGGCAAGCCATGACCTTGTGGAACACAGCCATAACTTATCAAGTTCATCTGCAAGCACAATTCCTGCCAGGAAAGATAAATACTCTGGCAGACGACCTAAGCAGAAACATCATGGATCCTCACGAGTGGAAATTAAATCCACAAGTTTTCAGCATGATAATGCAAAAATGGGGGTGCCCGGACATAGATCTCTTTGCCTCCCCACTGAATTGCCAACTACAGAAATTCTGCACAAGGACTTATCACACACAAGCATGGAAAGTGGATGCTCTTTCGTTCAGCTGGAAAAGCCTAAGCGTTTATGCCTTCCCACCACTGCCTCTCCTTTCAAAGGTACTCCTAAAAGCCAGGCAAGACAAACCACAGATGATTCTGATTGCTCCAGACTGGCCATGCCAGCATTGGTACCCAATCTTGAAGAACTTAGCTCAAGGCCCACCTTGGTTTTTGCCTCAAATTCCACACCTTTGACTCAGCAAAACAATCAGATACTGCACAGTCAGCTCAAAACCTTAAACCTGGCTGCATGGCAGATTCATTAGCCAAACAGACAACTTTTCTCTCTAAAGCTGTCATGGATGTCATTTTGGAGGCCAGGAGGCCTAGCACCAGGAAATCTTATTCAGAAAAGTGGAAGAGATTCTGTGCCTGGAACCAGGCTCAAAACCTTGATCCTCTGGCCCCTAACATTCCTCAGATACTACAATACTTGACTGAGATGCTGGACAAAGGACTATCCTTCTCATCCATTAAGATTCATGCTTCTGCCATCTCGGCTCATTACAACACAGATTCTCCTATTTTTTTCTCACCCTTTGCTAAAGCAGTACCTCAGAGGGGCTAAAAACATAAGACCGCCCCGGAGAGCACCAACACCAACTTGGGACCTCAATTTCGTTTTGGAAAAGCTCACTTTGCCTCCTTTTCAACCAGCCAATTCAGCAGAGTTAAAATATATATCATGGAAAATTGCTCTGCTTCTGGCAATAACCTCAGCACGAAGAGTCTCAGAACTGCAGGCACTAATGGGAGTGGAGCCTTTTATCATCTTCCATCAAGACAGGGTTTCTTTAAGAGCAAACCCTTCCTTTATGCCTAAGGTGGTTTCCAGTGTGGCTCTTAACCAATCTATTCACTTGCCAACATTTTATCCAAATACTCAAAATAAAGGGGAGAGACTTCTACATTCCTTGGACATACACAGGCAATTGTGCTTCTACTTGGACAAAACAAAAGCTTTCAGAAAATCTGAACAGTTGTTTGTATCATCTGCTGCAGGATCACAGGGAAAGGCTATTTCAAAGCAGACCATTTCAAAGTTGATAGTACACTGTATCCAGCTCTGCTACACACAAAATGGAAAACCTGTACCTACTAATATTAGACCACATTCCACCAGGGCAACTGCCACTTCTACTGCCTTCCTTAGAGGAGTAGCTACCAAAGATATCTTGGAAGCTGCAACTTGGAGTTCAGTGCACACCTTTACCAAGCATTACCATTTGCCTCTTTATTCTAGATCCAGAGCTGGCTTTGCCACTGCAGTGCTGCAGGTCCTCATAGCTACACCAAATCCTCTATAGAGCCAGCCACCTAAACTCAGCTTTGGGATTCTACCCAAGTGTAATGACTGCAGCAGTGTAACATGATGAACATAGTACAGTTTTGTACCTACCATAAATGTAGTTCGAGTGTCTTCACTGCTGCAGTCCAGGTTACCCATCCGCCAGCCCCTCTTTCTTATCTGGGACTAACCTATACTACCTATGTGGTGTATTTGCTGGTTAATGAAGGTTTTATTTTTACCTTTTTTGTATGTTTTATTAGCAATATGTATTGCCTACCATTTTTGGGGGCACCTGACATCTGGGGCAAGAAAAACTGAAGAAAATGGCGTCGGCTGCTTCTTATATACCCCTGGCGCACTGACGTCAGGGAAGAGGCGACAGCAACCGACACCGGACCAAGACTTTGGAAATCAGGCCGACTGCGGGCCCGCCTGAGCAGGATAACGCAAGTGTAATGACTGCAGCAGTACAAAACTGTACTTTTTGCTATTCTTTTAGCCATTATAGACATGAACACTTTATAGTCGTGGTTTAGTATTGAAATTGGCCTGTATGAAGCTGGATCTGATGGACTTTTATCCTCTTTAGGTATTACAGCTACCACTGGTTTCTTCCAGGATGTTTGTACTTCTCCTCCTCCTAAAATACTGTTAAACAAAACCTTCCAGATTTTTATCAGTTTTTCCCCTACTAGCTTCCAAACTTCCATATGAATACTGTCTGTTTCTGGGGATTTTTCTGTAGATTGGTTATACATCACAATTTTTATCTCATCTCCATTTATCCTAATCATTAGTAATTGAGCCTCATCTGACTCTAACCTTGGCATATTTACTTCTTCCATAAACATTTCTATTTGTATTTTTTCTTCATTTCCATACTTCTCTGCTTTATACAGACTTTCATAGAATTTCCAAAATGTTTCTAATACCTCTACTGGATCTCTTATTGCCTTCCTTTGTTATAGGCTCCCTAAGCTTGGCTACAGCCCTTTCTGCTTTCTGTTACCCGGGTCATTGTGCTAAAAGTTTTTGTGCTCTAGTGTTATTATCAAAAAACAGTTGCTTACCAGCATTCTTTCTAAACTCCTGTATTATCAAGGTAATCCCTTATTTTCTGCTTAGCATTCTGCAGTTGATCATGTTCTTGATGTTCATCGTGTTTCACTGTTGCAGTCATTACTCTTGGGTTATCCTGCTGGCAGGCTTCCCTCAGTCGGCCAGAATTCCAAAGTCTAGGTCCGGCGTCGGTTGCTGTCGCCTCTTCCCTGACGTCAGTGCGCCAGGGGTATAAAAGATGCAGCCGATGCCATTTTCTTCAGTCTTTGTTGCCGCGCGGTGCCCAAAGCAAAAGCAGTTCGCAAGTGCCGGTCGGCCGACTCCTAAGATTTTCAAATCAGAATTTCAGAACCAAAGTCTTCCATTAAAGCTAAGTACCCCGTTGGGGAAACTTCTTGCTCCAGACCGATGTCAGAAAAAGTTAACAATTGTATTTCTTGTGTGAAGCAAATACTTCATAAGGATTTTCACTCTTACTGTATTCCTTGCCTAGGCCCTGATCATAACGTTGCTAGCTGTCGGTTTTGTGCTAGATTTAACCAACGTACTATTAAGCGTCTGTTCGATTTTGCATTTCATTACATTGGCCGAAGATTTAATTATATAATGCCGTCGGAACAGCCGACGACCGGAGTTTACAAAAAGCGCAAGGACAAGGAAAAGGATAGGCATCCGAGGTCCAAAACCGACGACGAGGCCTCCGCTAGGCCAGTCGCCGGTTTGCCGGTTCTCAGTGAGGCGCTTTTGCAGCCCCTGGCGCCCGCTACCTCAGAGCCACAGGCCACTTCCAACTCCCACGTGGAGCCGACTGGGCCTCTGGATACTCAAGGTATTGGACCCTCGGAAATTTCCCTCAGATGGGTCCAGAGCCGCTGAGCAGGCATCGGCTTCTGAGGGTGTCTTTAGACCTACACAACTATATATTAAGCCATCTTCAGCTTCAAAGACAAAGACTAAAGCAGCCCTCAAGACAAAGAAACAAGTACAGCATTCTCCTACTCAAACTTCCATGCCTAAAAAACAGATGGTCAAAATGGCCGAAGACCTAATTACTTTGATCAGAGGTTCCCATCCCCCTCCTGATAAGAGGCCTAGGCAAGAGACACAGAGTATGATTCTTCTGATCAGGTTTCTATTTCCTCTGATTCCTCCTCCGAACAGGATTATTCCATGCTTCCCTATGAGGATTCTGATGCTGAAGAATCCATTCCTTCAGCCTCTCCTCCTGAGGATTATTCTTTTGGGGAAACCTTGCATACCATGAGGGAGCATTTCCACTGGGAGAGCCAAGATTATTCTGAATCTATGAAAAGGCTCAGAGACTTTCTGCTACTTCCTCAGCACAGACCCCTTGCTGTTCCACCTGTTCTAGACATTGTAGATAATGTATTTTCAGAGTCCGGCCTCTCCCCTGACTCTTTACCCCCTGCACCTGCTAAGCCAGACAGATACTACAGGGTCCCGGATTCTCATAAATTCCTATATAAAAACCCCGCTGCTGACCCAGAAATTATATCTCAGGGTCCCAAAGGGGTTAAAGCTTCCACTGCAAAAAACCCTGTCCCCTCTGATAGGGATTCTAGGTCTCTAGACAGATGGGGGGAAAAAGTTTACACTTCTGCCACCTTGGCTGTAAGGGCTTTAAATTGTCAGTTTTACATGCTTAAATATCAGCAATATTTAATGTCACTGCTTAAACAGAAATTGTTGACGAATACTGAATGTTCAGAGAACAAGGAAATGCAGGGTTTATTGCATACAGCTGAACAAATGAGAAAGCATACTTTGCAATGTGGTTATGATTCACTGGAGGCCTCTTGCAGGTCCGCTGTTACAGGTTCTGTTATTAGAAGGCATGCTTGGTTAAAGGAACAGAATCTGCCTGATTATGTTAAAGCAAAATTATTAGATGCCCCATTACAGCATGATACTTTGTTTGGTACGAAAGCAGAAGAGGTGTTGAAAAAAATGGAGGATAAAGCAAAATCAATGCAGACAGTCAAGGATTTCTTACAGGAACAGCCACCCAGGTTTAGCAGGAACTGGCCTTCTAAAAATTGGTCATTTCCAGTGTCAGACAGACCACAAAGAGGCAGATACAGGCATCCTAGAGGCAGATCTCAGCCCCAAGGCTCATACAGGCCTAAACAATGGGGTGCTCCTACCTCCAAAAGCAGAGAAGGCAAATCACAACCTTACAGGAAACAGTCCCAATTACTTTCCTCTGCCAGATCCAAGCACTTTTCTTTTGGCAGCCCCCTTAGGGGGAAAACTAGCACTTTCTTCATCAATTGGCAAATGGTTACCCAAGACAAATGGGTCCTGAACATAGTGTCCCAAGGCTACAGGTTCCATTTTCACTCCCTACCAAGGTCAAAAGGTATGCCAGACCTGCCACACAATCAATGGGCAGAGGCACAAAAACAAATTACAGCCCTCATGGACATGAGGGCCATTCAACAAGTACCACAACAAGAGCAGGGGCAAGGATTTTACTCCAGACTTTTCCTAGTGCCCAGAAAGGACAAAACCTGGATACCAATACTGGACCTGTCTATACTAAATAAGTTTCTGGAAGTTCCAAAATTCAAGATGTTGACTCCGCAGCAGCTGCTGCCCATGCTGAGCAAGAAGGCTTGGCTCGTAACTTTGGACCTAAAAGAGTCATACCTGCATGTCCCAATCAGACAATCTTGCAGAAGATACCTCAGATTCATAGCTGGCTCAATGCACTACCAATTCTCTGCACTGCCCTTTGGCTTATCTACTGTGCCCAGGGTCTTCACAAAATGCCTGGCACCAGTAATTGCGTTTTGCAGACAGAGAAATTCAAATATACCCCTACTTGGACGAGTGCCTAATTCAAGCAGAGAACAAAGACATTCTTCTACAGCATCTGGCGTTTGTAAAAATATTGCTAATTGGCCTAGGGTACACAGTAAACGAAAATAAATCAAAACTAGTACCCTCTCAAGAGATAATATTCCTGGGTGCAAGCTTAAATACAACTGCCCAGATGGATTATCTCACGCCAGACAAACAAAAGCAACTGACTTCTTACTTCAAGAAATTGGCAACAAAATCCCACTTATCTGCAAGGAAAATCCTGCAGGCCTTGGGCTTCATGGCATCCTGCATTCTACTAATTCCATATGCCAGATTGCATATGAGGAAACTACAATGGTATCTAAAAAGTGTTTGGACTCAGCATTGCCACAGCCTGGAGACAGTAATTGCACTCATTCCCTGTCTGCAACATAAGTTTTGATGGTGGGCAGAGGCCTGTCACCACAACAAGGGTCTGCCATTCAGTTTACCCACAGCCAGACAGACACTGACAACGGACGCATCAGATTATGCCTGGGGGGCCCATATGGCAGGAAAATGTGTTCAGGGCACATGGCCTGCAAACCAGATGCATCTTCACATCAATCAAAAAGAGATGCTAGCTGTTCAAAATGCCCTGACAGCTTTCAAGGACCAGCTTCATCCAGGACAGCTACTGATAAAGACAGACAATCCTACGGTCATGTGGTACATAAACAAGCAGGGAGGTACACATTCCTACCCCCTCTGCAGACAAGCAATGACCTTATGGAACACAGCATTGACCTTTCAAGTTCACCTGCAAGCACAATTCCTGCCAGGAAAAACAAACACTCTGGCAGACGAATTAAGCAGAAACCTCATGGATCCCCATGAATGGAAACTGGATCCACAAGTGTTCAGCATGATAACAAGGAAATGGGGATGCCCAGACATAGATCTATTTGCCTCCCCTCACAACTGCCAATTGCAGAGATTTTGCACAAGGATTTCTCACAAGCAAGCATGGAAAGTGGATGCCCTATCCTTCAGCTGGAAAAATCTAACAGTATATGCCTTTCCTCCACTGCCTCTCCTTCCCAGGGTACTCCTAAAGGTCAGACAAGAGAAGCCAAAAATGATACTGATTGCACCAGACTGGCCACGCTAGCACTGGTACCCAATCCTAAAGAGCTTGTCTCAAGGTCCAGCGTGGATATTGCCTCAGACTTCTCACTTACTGACCCAACAAAACAATCGGATTCTGCACAGCCAACTCAGGACCTTAAATCTGGCAGAATGGCGCATAATGTAGCCATTCAGAACACTCCTCTTTCAAAAGCAGTTATGGATGTTATCTTGGAGGCCAGGAGGCCCAGTACCAGAAAACCTTATGCAGAAAAATGGAAGAGATTCTGTGATTGGAACCAGGAACAAGGCATTGACACGTGTGTACCAAACATCCCTCAGATTTTACAATACCTAACTGAGATGCTAAACAAAGGTCTTTCTTTCTCATCAATTAAGATTCATGCCTCTGCCATTTCAGCCCATTACAATACGGAACCACCTATCTTTTCTCATCCTTTAATAAGGCAGTACCTCAGAGGGGCCAAAAACATTAGGCCTCCAAGGAGAGCACCAATTCCGGCCTGGGACCTTAATTTTGTTTTGGAAAAACTCACACTGCCTCCTTTCAAGCCAGCATCAACATCAGATATAAAATTCTTATCCTGGAAAACAGCTCTGCTCCTAGCAATAACCTCTGCAAGGCGAGTCTCGGAGGTACAAGCACTCATGGCTGTGGAACCTTTTATCATTTTTCATCCAGACAGGTTTTCTCTGAGGACAAACCCAACATTTATGCCTAAGGTGGTGTCCAGTGTGGCCCTCAACCAAACCATTCACTTGCCTACCTTTTATCCAAATCCACAGAACAAGGGTGAGAAAAGTCTGCATTCTTTGGGCATTCACAGGCAGTTACGCTTCTACTTGGACAGAACTAAAGCTTTCAGAAAGACTGAGCAACTTTTAGTGTCATATGTTGCAGGATCACAAGGAAAGGCTATCTCAAAACAGATTATTTCTAAATGGATAGGCCACTGCATCCATTTCTGCTACTTTCAGCATGGCAAATCAGTGCCTAAGAGCATTAAGCCTCATTCCACCAGAGCAGCAGCCACTTCAGCAGCCTTCACTCCTTCAAAGCACCAAAATCGCTAGATATACAGAACGAGAACACATCCACTGTGAGTTTGAAAATTCTTTTAATTCTGGTACCTCGGCCTTCGCCTTCTCCTGGAATACATTTTACTGAATCAAACACCATCCTTTTTATATCATACTTAATTGAATTATTAGTGCTCATTAACCCATCAACCTTGTTTAATTGCCTTCAGTGTTACTGCAACAATATAACCTGCATCTTGGAACAATGTCTTTTGAAATGACACCAAATGGTTTCAAACTTCATTTAAATGCATTTTTAAAATATCTTTACATACATTATTTTTAATAAACGTGTACAAAAACATGTGTACAAAAACACTTCTATATGTCATCTGATTTTATAAATATTTAAACTATATAAATTATATAAATTCATTTTCAACATCTATGCTCTCTGAGAAATATGTGAAAAAAAAAAAAAAAAAAAAAAAGAGGTTAGACTTTGGAATTCTGGCCGACTGAGGGTAGCCTGCCAGCAGGATAACCCAAGAGTAATGACTGCAACAGTGAATACACTCGAACATCTACATTTATGGTAGGTACACAACTGTACTTTCTTTGAGATTCTCCATATTCTGCAATGCTTTAACATTTGTAAGTCCATCTAAATAATTCTTATTACTTCTTAACCATAGCTCCGTTTCATTTATTTACACCCTGTTTTTAAACCCCACCTTAACTTTATCCAACTCCGTAGCTGTATTTTCAGAGGTAATTTCTAAACTCTTGAGTAGCAACTGAATAATCTCCAGTACCCATTCCTTAAATTCCTCTATTTTCAACAGATAGGTGGGAAAATGCCAGTGTCCCATTTTTATTTCATTACCCTGTCTTTTTATTTTAGTTATTATTGGCACATGATATGAAATAGTTATTGGGTGTGTATCAAGACCTTCAATTAAATGCACATGTTCCTGTGAAATGAAAAATCTGTCTAGCCTAGTCCAGTTTTCATATCTTGGGGAATAATGTGTAAATTCACTGTGAATTCCTATTACTGAATTCACGTCTTCCATGCCAAATACTTTAATAAATTTCTTCAAATATATAATCTGCTTTGTTATACTTTCCCTTCTGGGACTCCCAAACACATATTCACTGCTGCAAATCAAATTCCAGTCCACATCTGTAAATAATATTCCTGCTGAAAATTGATTATTTCTCCCAGAAGTTTCTTAAGCTCCACTATCGCAGTTTTAGGTGGAATATAAATACATGCCATTGTAATCCTCCTCTATTACCAGTAGCCTCTTAGCACTACAAATCTGCCATTATTGATTTTTTTATCCCCTTCTATCACTGTTGGAGATCCTCTTGCAGTTAATATAAGTACTCCTGTTTTCCTTTTTCCCAGATGTTTCACTGAATAACCATACTGAAAACCTTTCTTTATGAAATTCACATATTCACTTTTTTCCAAGTACATCTCCTGCAACATAGCTATTTGCGCTCCACATTTTTAATATAGTTCACTATTCTTTCTTTTTTGTATTTATCTGTGAGACCATTGACATTTAAAGACATTACAGAAAGCATCATTTTATTAAAAAATTATTATTCCTACCTTTTATGTATAACTCCTTTTTTGTTAAATGCCTAGTTCCAGCTTTTGTGTTACATGCGTACACTGTTTGGCAGGTTGAACCTTTATATAGTTGTTTCTTATCATATTCATTTGTGCCTGTGTCACATCTTACAAAACATTTTTTGTTTTATTGAAACCCCTCAAACAATAAACAAGCAAACAGCCAGTACCCCCTCAAAAAAACCGTTAATTTAATACTAACACACAAAGCTGTGTACATCTTCAAATATTGAAGTTTTACCCTCTTATTAGGAACAAATGTCCCAAACTGACAGCCACGCTCACAAACTTGAGTTAACGTAAAAGAAAGGTTATCCATGCTAAGTTGCATGGAGCAGCCTGTGGTTCTACTAAGTTAACTGATTTTGTCTTATCTTTATAGCTTTCCCAACTGGGAAAAACCCCTAAATGCATTCCGAGAACATTATCTTCTAGCCAGTTTCTCTTTTCTTTCTTTTCCCCAGCCAGTCACTCTCCACCAGACTGTAACCAATTTCTCATTATCAGATTGTCTCCATGGAGACATGAGAACCACATAGCCAATGTATCTTTATGAGATTGTTTTCATGGAGAATTGAGGGCCAGATACAGAATTTCTATTAAGCATACATTCATTTGCTAAAAAAAAGCCTCATAATATTCAATATTCTTTTTCATTTACTTGCTTTCCTCTTAAAATGTTTTACTAAGTCAGTCTAGGGTCTTTAATCGAGTCATTACCCCATGCAAGAATGAGAAAAAGTACATTCATTTTTGTCATGCTGTTTTTAACAGACTTATTTTTTTTTACATTGCAGTGTTTATATTTCTTAAAACTGAATAAGAAGAAATAGAGAAGGGAGAAAGAAAGGGGAAAAAAGAACACCACCTGTTTACAATCCCCATTCCACTTAAAAATAACTGAGAACACTTTGCTTTACAACATGGAGAGAAAACCATACCCCAAAAATAGTACTGTTAAGAAAAATGTTTTCTTTACTTAGTTAACTTTCTCCCCCTCTTCCCCTCCCCAAAGCATTTTTCAAACATTGATGACATGAAGTAGGGCATATAATTTAGTGTCCCCCACAAGTCCAACAAATTCTGAAAAAGTCCAGTATTTCTATATTTTTTTATTCTGTCATATTTCACAAATATAATTATTGCATTGCAATCCCAGATTAAGGTACTGTTTTATTGCTGTTCATCTCCATCTCCCAAGTCCTGTCTCTGCTTCATTTCCAATGTAATCTCGATTTTTCTAATCAACTCTTGTGCTCCCTTCTTTCTCTCCAACATTTTCCATTGAAACAGTGAAAAGGGTTTCACAGGTACAGTTTCTCTGTGGTCTTTGTTACCAGAAGAACAAGAAGCAGAATCTCCTTCTGTTTCACAGCTCATTTTTTTTGTATTTCCTCCTTAGCATGTACTTTCATCAAAAAATGATTTTGTCCCTCCGGGGAAGAATACTTTAAAGACAGCTGTGTACAACAGTTTGAATCTCACACCTGCATTTTGGCATTCTCTGAAGAGTGGAATGAATTTACTCCTCTTCTGCCTGGTGTATAATGAGTATTCATTCTTCATAAACACTCTTCTGTCTCCCACTTTTAGTATTTTCTCCTTCTGCCTCAATTTTGTCAGAATCAATTCCTTCTGCTGGTAGGATTGCATCTTTACTATAGAAGGTCTTGGTTGCTTTCTCTTGGGCAGGTTTGGAGCATACACACAGTGTGCCCTTTCAACTAACAACTGCTGCTTTGGAATACCAGTCCATTTGCTTATTTGTGCTTTCATGAAATTAATGCAGTCTATTCCTTCCATCTTCTCTGGTATAGCTGAAAATATTTGGTTTTCCCTACATACTCTGTCCTCTAATTCTGTTATTTTTTTAAACATCTCTTCCTGAGCAGTCTCATATTCAGACCACCTTTTCTTCATTTTAATATGTTCTTCGTGTTTGACTGTTGCAGTCATTACATTTGGGTAATCTGCTGGTAGATTGCCCTCAGTCGGCCTGATTAAAAAAGTCTTGGGTCCTGCGTCGGTTGCTGTCCCTTTTTCCATGATGTCAGGTCGTCAGAGGTATAAAACATGCAGCTGACGCCATTACATCAGTCTTTCTTGCTGCGTGGTGCCCGAATGAGAAGCAGTTTGCAAGTGCCAGTCGGCCTACTCCTGAAATTTTAATTTTCGAGTTTCAGAACCGAAGTCTTGAACTAAAAGCTAAGTACCCCTTTGGGGAAACTTTTTCTTGCTCCTTACCGATGTCAGTAAAAGTTAATAATTGCATTACTTGTGGGAAGCAAATACCTCATAAGGATTTTCATTTGTACTGTATTCCTTGCCTAGGCCCTGACCACAACGTGCCTTGCTGTCGGTTTTGTGCTAAATTTAACCAACGCACGATTAAACGTCGATATATTTTTGCTTCTAAATATTTTGGCTCAAGATTTAACTATCCAAAAATGTCGTTGGTTAGCAATCCGACTACCGGAATACCTAAAAAATGCAAAGAAAAGACAGAGACAGACAGTCGAGGTCCAAAACCGATGACGACACTTTTCCTAAGCCAGTCGACGGTTCGCCGGTACTCAGTGAGGCGCTTTCGCAGCCCATGATACCTGCTAGTTTTGATTCGCAGACCTCTGCTGAGACCTATTCGGAGTCCGGTATGCCTGCAAGATGCTTTAAGTATTGAACCCGCGGATGTCTCTACCTTAGATGGGTCCAGAGCCGCTGAGCAGGCACCGGCTTCTGAGGGTGTTTTCAGGCCTAAAGATTTGTATATTAAACCGACACCATCTTCAAAACTAAGGCCAAAATATACTTCTATGTCTAAAAAAACTACGCTTGGGCCACGTGTACGGGCCCCAATGCCTAAAAAACAAATGATCAAAATGGCTGAAGATTTAATTACCTTGATCAGGGGTTCCCATCCCCCTCCTGCTAAGAAGCTTAGGCAAGGCACTGACTATGACTCTTCAGATCAGGTTTCTATTTCTTCTGACTCTTCTTCTGAGCAGGATTTATCAATACCTACTTATGAGGACTCTGATGCAGAAGATTCCATTCCTTCTGCTTCTCCCAGTGAGGATTTCTCTTTTGGGGAAACTTTACATACCTTAAGGGAATATTTTCACTGGGAAAGTCAGGATTTCTTTGAATCTAAAAAGAGACTGAGGGATTTTCTCCTTCTTCCTCAGCTTAGGCCTTTGACTATACCTCCTGTTCTAGACATTGTTGATGATGTTTTCTCAGAATCCAGTATGTCTCCTGATTCTCTGCTTCTGGCTCCTAGCAAGCCAGACAGATACTACAGGGTTCCTGACTCCCACAAATTCCTTTTCAAAAATCCTTCTGCTGACCCTGAAACCATTTCTCAGGGCCCCAAGGGCATTAAGGCCTCTACTGCTAAAAATCCTACTCCTTCTGACAGAGATTCCAGGGTGCTGGATAGATGGGGTAAGAAGGTATACACGTCTGCAACTTTGGCAATCAGGGCTTTAAACTGTCAGTTTCATATGCTTAAATATCAACAGCATGTCATGGGTTTACTTAAACAGAAAATGATGTTGATCTCTGACTGTGTGGAAAATAAAGAGTTGCAAGATTTATTACATTCCGCTGAACAAGTTGGAAGACATACTTTGCAATATGGTTTTGATTATTTGGAGGCCTCTTGCAGGGCTGCTGTAACTGGATCTGTGATAAGAAGGCATGCTTGGCTCAAAGAGCAAAATCTGCTTGACCATGTTAAAGCAAAATTGTTGGATGCTCCTTTACAACAGGACAGTCTCTTTGGTAATAAGGCTGAAGAAGTTCTAAAAAAGATGGAAGATAAAGCTAAATCTATGCAGACTGTGAAAAATTTCTTACAAGTGCAGTCACCCAGATTTAGTAGGCACTGGCCCACTAAGAACTGGTCCTTTCCAGTTCCCTCAAGAGCCGTTCAAGTCAAATCCAGACATTCCAAAGGCTCCAGAATTCAGTCACAAGGAACTTTTAGAACAAAACAATTAGGTGCTTCCACCTCCAAACCTGGAAGTAACAAGGTACACCCCTGTAGTAAACAGCATCAATGACTTTCCTCTACAAATACCAAGCACTTGCCTTTTAGTCGCCCCTTTGGGGGGAAAACTGGCATTTCATGCACGAAACTGGCAACTGATTACCCAGGACAAATGGGTTTTAAATATAGTATCCCAAGGATACAGATTTCATTTCCACATGTTGCCAAAACCAAATGGATGGCCAGATCTGCCTCCAAATCAGTGGGCAGAGGCCCAGAAACAAGTTCTGTCCTTCATGAATATGGGGGCTGTTTAATCAGTACCAGAAGAGGAAAAGGGACAAGGTTTCTATTCAAGACTTTTCCTGGTACCCAGAAAAGACAAATCATGGTGTGTGTCCAATTCTGGATTTTTCCATTCTAAATACATTTCTGGGCATTCCAGAATTCAGGATGCTGACTCTTCAACAGTTACTACCTATGCTAGGCAAAGATGCCTGGTTGGTAACTCTAGACTTAAAAGAGGCTTACCTGCATATCCCAATCAGGGAATCTTGCAGAAGATACCTCCGCTTCAAAGCAGGCTACTTGTATTGCCAGTTCTCTGCACTGCCCTTTGGCTTATCTACTGTGCCCAGGGTCTTCACAAAGTGCCTGGCACCAGTAATTGCATTTTCCAGGCAAAGAAATATTCAAATTTATCCATACCTGGACGATTGTCTAATTCTGGCAGAAAACAAGGATACTCTTCTAAAGCATCTGGCGTTTATAAAAAGGGTTCTAACTTGTCTAGGGTGCACCATAAACGAAAAGAAATCACAACTGGTACCCTCTCAAAAAATTACATTCCTGGGTGCAAGCTTGAATACAACTGTCCAGGTGACTTACCTTACGCCAGAAAAGCAAATTCAATTGATGACTTACTTCAAACAGGTGGCCACAAAAACCCAGCTTTCTGCAAGACAAATTCTGCAGGCCTTGGGGTTCATGGCCTCTTGCATTCTTCTAATTCCATATGCAAGACCGCATATGAGGAAACTTCAGTGGTACCTAAAAAGCTTATGGAGTCAACATTGTCACAGCCTGAAAACAATGATTCCTATCATACCTTGCCTGCAACTAGAGTTCCTGTGGTGGGCAGAGGCCTGCCACCAAAACAAGGGACTGTCATTCACTCCACCCCCTGCCACCCAAGCCCTGACTACAGACGCATCAGTCTATGCTTGGGGGGCGCATCTGGCAGGGAGATGCAGTCAGGGCAAATGGAGCCCAAATCAAATGCACGTACATATCAATCAGAAAGAGATGCTAGCTGTACAGAATGCTCTGGCAGCCTTCAAGGACCACCTACATCCAGGACAACTACTGATAAAGACAGACAACACCACAGTTATGTGGTACATAAACAAGCAGGGGGGTACACATTCCTACCCCCTTTGCAGACTAGCCATGGCATTGTGGAACACGGCCTTGACTTATCAAATATATCTACAAGCTCAATTCCTGCCAGGAAAACTAAATACTCTGGCAGACGAACTAAGCAGAAATCTTATGGACCCACACGAACGGAAACTAGAACCACAAATTTTCAGCATGTTGACACACAAATGGGGGAGCCCAGACATAGATCTTTTTGCCTCACCCCAAAACTATCATTTGGACAAATTCTGCACAAGAATTCATCACAAAAAAGCTTGGAAAATGGATGCTCTATCCTTCAGCTGGAAAAACCTATCAGTCTATGCTTTTCCTCCTCTTCCTCTGCTCTCCAAAGTCCTACTAAAAGTCAGACAGGACAAGCCAAAAATGATTCTCATTGCTCCAGACTGGCCTTGCCAGCACTGGTACTTGCTCCTGCACAGTGTCACACCTTCCTCCGTGGCACCTGCTTCAGACACCTTACCTACTGTCACAGCAGAACTACCAAATTCTGCAGACTCAGCTCCAAACTTTGAATCTTGCAGCATGGCTAATCAACTGATTTCACCCTTTACATCTCTCAGCAAACTTGTGATGGATGTCATTTTGGAGGCTAGAAGGCCTAGTACTAGAAAATCTTATGCTGACAAATGGAAAAGATTCTGGGCCTGGAACCAAGTACAAGGAATAAGCACAGCAATGCCCAATATTCCCCAGATTCTGCAATACTTAACTGAGATGCTTCACAAGGGCCTATCTTTTTCTTCCATAAAAATTCATGCCTCTGCCATTTCAGCTCTTTACAACACAGATCCTCCCCTCTTTTCTCATCCTCTGCTAAAGCAGTATCTCAGACGGGCCAAAAATTTAAGACCTCCCAGGAGAGCACCAACTCCTGCATGGGACCTCAATTTTGTCTTGGAAAAACTCACACTACTTCCTTTTGAGCCAGCTGCTACTGCGGACCTAAAATTTCTCTCTTGGAAAACAGCTTTTCTTTTAGCAGTTACTTCAGCTAGAAGGATTTCAGAGCTACAGGGTCTTATGGCAGTGGAACCTTTCATTATTTTTTACCCAGACAAGGTGGCTCTCAGGACCAATCCATCCTTTATGCCTAAGGTGGTATTGAGTGTGGCTCGTAATCAGACCATTCATCTGCCAACTTTCTTCTCAAATCCACAGAACAAGGGTGAGCGGATTCTGCATTCATTGGATGTACACAGACAACTAAGATTCTACTTAAACAGGACAAAATCTTTAAGAAAATCTGAACAACTATTGGTGGCATTTGCTGCAGGGGCAGAGGGAGAGGCTATTTCAAAGCAGAGTATTTCAAAATGGATAAGCCATTGTATTCGTTTCTGCTATATGCACCATGGTAAACCTGTCCCCAAGGGGATCAGATCTCGTTCCACCAGGGCTGCATCTACTTCTGCAGTTTTTCTCAGAGGGGTTACTACCAAAGACATTCTAGAAGCTGCTACCTGGAGCTCAGTTCATACAGTCTCCAAATATTACCATTTACCTCTCTTCTTTAAATCCAGAGCTGGCTTTGCCACTGCTGTCCTGCGGGCCTTAGAGCTGCTACTAATTCTGTATAAATCCATCCTCCCAACCATAGCTTTGAGATTCTACCCAAATGTAATGGCTGCAACAGTGAAACACGAAGAACATAGTACAGTTGTGTACACTTACCATAAATGTAGATGTTCGTGTGTATTCACTGTTGCAGTTCTGGTTACCCTCCCTCCAGCCCCCCTCTTTTTTCTCTAACTATACCTCTCCTTTCTGTTACTATGATTAAAAGCCTTTTTGGTGTATTTGCTTTTGTTTGGAGGTATATGTTTTGTGTTTTATATTATATACATATATGATATATATATATATATATATATATATATATATATATATATATATATATATATATATATATATATGGGTCTACTTTCATAGACTGAACGTACGAATCACCGACACACATTTTCCCCACCCCAAACAACCGACAACACACCACACCGACAACTCAACATACCGAACACCAAAACACCGACACAAAAAACGCCAAATACACATTGCACACAACAACATATCCACTAACCTTAACCTAAACCCTAACCCTAACGTCCGACACTACCGCACACTTACCCAACCCGCTAACCCTAACTCACTTAACACACCCCTAAATCTCAACACCGTCACTATCGCACACTCACCCTACCTGCACCCTAACCCTAACTCACTTAACACACCCCTAAACCCCAACACCGTCACTATCGCACACTCACCCTACCTGCACCCTAACCCTAACTCACTTAACACACCCTAAAACATTAAGCCCATCACTATCGCACACTCACTCCACCCGCATTTTAACCCTAACACACTTAACACTACCCTACACAGCTCTCGTCACTTCCACACACTTACCTCACGGAACCCTTAGTCCGACACCACCGCACACTCACATTTTCCACACACTATCCTAAAATCCCTCAGTATCGTACACTTACCTGTCCGCTCCCCAATACTACATCTGTCACTTTCGCACTTACCGTGATTGCGCTCACGCTGCCGTTGTCGGTCTCTCAGCCGTCGGGATATCGCATTTTCGGTAACCTACCTGTTCGGTCGTTCCGTCTCGGTCTTCCGGGTGTCGGTAAAGTGGCGCTTCGGTCTATGAAAGTAGACCCATATATATATATATATATATATATATATATATATATATATATATATATATATTTTTTTTTTTTTTTTGCTCCCCATCTGGGGGGCACCTGACATGTTAGGCAAGAAAAACTGATGTAATGGCATCAGCTGCATGTTTTATACCCCTGACGGCCTGACGTCATGGAAGAAGGGACAGCAACCGAAGCAGGACCTAAGACACTGTTAATCAGGCCAACTGAGTGCTACTGCAAGCAGATAACCCAAATGTAATGACTGCAACAGTGAATACACTTGAACATCTATATTTATGGTAAGTGTACACAACTGTACTTTCTTGTACAGTTTAATATTAACAAGTAAAATATTATACAGATTTTGAATGGTTCTTCTTAATATTCCTTTAAATCAGAAGCTCTACAATTTAAATTTGCATTTTGCAGTAATTAATTATTGTAGTCCACTACTCTAAGGTTGACTGGGTCACTTTTTGAGAACATGAGCTTCCCCCAGACAATTGAAACGGGGGTGTAGGGGCACAACATCTTGCAGTGGGGTGCCATCACTCCCCGATTGTATTTATTTGTTTATTGTTCTACTTAAATGCAGTCTTTGAGTGATGTGATGTTTTTTTTTCTTGTTTTTTTTTTTTTAGTGAAAATTGTATTCATTCAAGTTTGCATTAATATGACATTCATATAATTGCCTGACATGATGCATACTGTGGAAATGTTCTGATTAGTAACTGTGCTGACTGACTTGCTTCACATTCTTTTTTTCTCTTATCAGTATGTTTGAAACACAAAGGCATTTTGCTAGAATAGTTTATCACAAAACTAGCAAATGCTTTCTGCATAATCCTGGTTTAATTACTCCAAATCTTTTGGGTTTCTAATACCATAATGGGAATGGGCCCCATTACTAAGTCAGGGAATAATTAAAGTTCATGAAATTAGTATTATTTCAGTCGGAGCTTTGCCAAAAGTGCTCTTCGCAGCACCCACAGTACACTCAGAATTGACTCATCCTGCAGTTGTTACAGAGTTACATGCATTGTTAGCATATCAAAATATAAGACTGTAGATTCTTTTTATTAGACCCAACTGTCTGGGTATCTTTCTTTCACATTGCTCTCATTCTGACTGCAAATGCAAAAAGTTTTTGACTTTGTGTCTTTCTGTGCATGTACACTGTAATCGTTAGGTGTAGCAATTTTAATGATCAATGCTACTTTTTTTATGGACTACTGTATCTGTTTTTTCTCACATCTATTTGTGAATCGTTGGAAACGAATGATCCCATGTGATATACACTTCATCTTTTAGTACTACGTGGTTCATATTTCCAGTTCTTCTTAACTACTTCTGTATTGCAGTGTTTGTACAATCCCCAATGTAAGTCTTGCCACAATATTGTGCATTTCAGTGTACAGGCCCTGTGCCATGTGTATACCACACCCAAGTAAAAGCTGTGCAACTGTTTCCAGTTCTTTTTAAAAAAAACTACATTTGTCTGTTTCTCCCACATGTTTGGTGGACTTTGTAAACCAACGTGTATATAGTCCATTATACTGGGCTGCCATTATTAACCGTTCACCCTTTGGTTTCAGTTCACTTTTCCTTAAACTTTTCTGTGTCAAAACCTGATCAACATGAGGTTGTTCCAGGAGATCTCTATATTTGACACTATTTTTTATGGGTTTTCCCCATTTCCTTCCTTGTCATCTGATCCTTCACCTTACAGTCTTTTTTTTTTTTTGTCTACTTTTGGTTTGATTTGCATTCCATCTTGACACCAAAAAGCTTCTGCTAAAGTAAGCAGAGAGGTCATCTTAGACTTCCTCACCTCATGTTTTAAAACGTTCACTATGTTTGGCTCTGATGAGGTCAGCAAAAATGTGTTGCAGTCCCACAACTTCAGCTCTATACATGTAATTAATTTCGAGGAGGCCTATACCTCCTTCAGAGCATGGAATATAGAATCTTGGTATACACTATGTTTTATAAATTATTTTATAAGTGTGAAGCATTTTTCTTATTTTTTCTGTCCAACTGATCCAATTCTTTTTAGGTCAGTCAGTCACCCCAATACTGTAAATTAGTGCAAGAAGAGCAAATTGGTTAATAGTTCAGACTTTATTCCTAGATGTCAAGGCAGTTTTCAATATTAGTCTTCAGACGTATCCTTTACTGAATTTGTTTCGTATTTGTTCATGGTTTATTGCTGATCCATCATAATTTCCCAAATATTTATACACTCCTTCCTGCTCAAGTTCCTTTATGTTAGGTTCTTGTTCCAGCTTGATTTTTTCTTGGTACTGAAACTTTCCTACTTTAAAACATTGTAGCAGAGGTGACAAAGAATCAGCTTGTAATATCCCCTTTGAATTTTTATCCCTGGGATAATAATTTACCCTTTGTCATTGTTTAATTGTAAAGTGGTTTGCCACTGCTTTAGGGTCACTGTAATGTAATTGGTCAATGTATGATGTGTCTTGTACATTTGTAAGAACTCCTTTATTCATGAATGTGGGATGCTGACAAATGCTTTTTTGAAATCTATCTATGCCATCCTTAGATTTCTCCCCCTTTTACAATTGTCTATTATGGCTTTATGTAGCAACAAATGATCCATTGTTCTATATGACTTTGTTATGTTACCCTTTTGTTCTGTTGCCATGATTGACTTTTCTTTTAAATGACTAAAAACTCTGTCTGCATGAATTATATAGTATACAGTTTTTACATCATCATAAAGCAAATATTGGCCTATAGTTTGTAGGATGTCTTACAGGTTCACTGTTAAGGAGGAGTATTACTTTTCTGGTTGTTAAGCAGGCTGTTATCTGTTCATGATGCACATATAAATTGTTCTTACTTAGGGCTAAAACTTTATGTAAAGATATTAATACTTTTAACCAGAAGTTTGTCAAAGCTTCTGGGCCTGGGGTTTTCCTGTTAAGAGCTTTTCTGAATTTTGTTTCAACTTTTCTGGCTATTAACTTCATCACATTTCATGTCTTGTATATTTAAACTTCTTACTGTTTATTTTATTTTTTTCTATCTATTCAGTATCTTTTTATGTTCTGCAACACACACACACACACACACACACACACACACACACACACACACACACACACACACACATATATTTCTCCAAAATGTGTCTTATTTCTTTTTTTCTGGTGGTTTCTATTCCTTTTGCTTTGTTTACCAGTTCTCTATAAAACTGTTTTCAGTTATCAATGAATTTCTTAGTTTCTGCTTTTCTTTTATATTTATCTGCATTATCTTCTGTGTTTTCTTGCTTATGCTGATATCATTAGATCTGATGTTGACTTTTTAGATCTGATGTTGTCCTTTTTATTCTTCCTCAACATATGGTTTTTGGATCCGACCTCGAATCTGACTCAGACACATATCACAGACTTATGGATCCAACTCTCAAGCTCCTCCCTCTACCCACAACGCCCCAGCCATCCTGCAGTACCTCAGATCTCATTTGCCGCCATCTTGCACGAATACTGATTCTCTCTTAGCTTAGTGTTAGCCTTTTTGGAAATTTGTATGTATTTTTTTACTTCTTTTGACCTTGTATATTGTTTACCTTTTTGCTGTTCTTTTCCTACCTTTTGTAGTTTTCCTACCTTTTGTAGTTTTCGGGTTTTTCTCCTGTTAAGTCTTAACCTTTTTGTACTTTATTGGTAGTCTCAAGTGTACCTGTTTTTCCTTCATATTCTGTCCTTCCTACCCTGTTTAAGGGTATCCTTCCTACCATAGTTGGTAGCTCTCTTTCCTAACAAAAAAAAAAACTTTGCTGGTATCTTTCTCTATTTCTCTTCTTAGCTAGTTAGGGCCACTGAGAAACCAACCGACTTTAAGAAATGCACTTCCTGTGGGCACAGAATTCCAAATTCTGATGCCAACAGGGAGTGTATTTATTGTCTAGGAGCAACATGTTAACACTAATTGTTCTTTCTGTGCTGCATTTAATTCTAAGGTATTAGTGGATAGGGAAAACAAACTGGTTTTGGAAGGATTGCTGCCTCCATTCTCCTCTTCTGCATCACGGGCTCAAACCCCTAGTAAACAACTTAAGACCTCTTCTGAGCCTACAAAGACATCCTCTACTGTATCTCCAAAGGCTACTTTTTCCTCTGAGGCTTCTTCGGTACCCCCTAAGAAGATCAGAAAAACTTTGGATCCCACCTCTTCAGATCCCAAAAATAAACTGTCAGATAACTAAATTATCAGATTCATCTGTCATATTGGTGAAGTCTCCTAAGCAGTTTTCAGATCCTCAGTCATCAGACCCAACTTCTGTGTCTAAGTCTCCATGAACCCGCTCACTAGAGTTCGCAGCTGATCTGGTATCCCCTTGGTTCCACTCCCCTTTTCTTCAAACTACTTGGAGGAAAGACTCTAGGACTCAGTCCATTACCTCTACCATAAGATCCTCCAGAAGTCTTTCTGAAGCCAATGTGAATAGGATGATGATGAAGTTCCTCAGAGCTCAGATCCAGATGGGGGTTATTTCAGCTCCATCTCCCATTGGATCTGTGAATATTCCCTCCACTTTTCATACAGTCATATCTCCTTCTCCAATCCATCCTATGGTTTAGGAGCCCTTGGATCCAAGAGCCCTGAGTGAGTCAGTGTCTGATCCGAAGACAGCCAGGTCTTTGACTCTGACAGTTTGCTTAACTAGTTCTTGTCCTATTCCTTTGGATCAGGATGAGTCCTGCATCCATAGAATCAGTGTTGAATCTGTGTGGTGGCCAGGGTCTAATCCAATGTTGGAGCTGTACTTGCCCCTCAAAGCTTCAGCACTAGACATTTTTTGTCTGGTTTCCCTTCTTGAGGCACAGATCAGGGCAGGGTTGATGTTTTGCCCACTTTGGAGGTTTCTGCCCAGGTGTGCCTGGCCATGACATCTACTGGTCCATCTGCTTTTGAGGTTGTGGAGAGGGTTTCTCTCTTCCCAGAGAGCCAATCTCACTCTCTCTCTCACTCTCCCTCCTCTTTGTGTCCTATACCGATTCTGCCTGTGGGCCCATACTCTAATCCCATTACTCCTATTCCTCAAGACAACTGGTACCAAGTTGTATCCAGACAGCTTTCCTACAGGAAATTCTCCTCTCTTCGGATACCTCCTCAGCACATCTCACTAAGGAGATTTCTTGTAAAAGAACATGCAAAAGAAGGCACATGGGTTCCCCTATGGAATTTCCCACAAAAGATACTGATTTCAAGGAAGGGGAAGGGACACCAAATCTCCATTGGATGATGTCTGCTTTAGAGTCATCCTTGAGATGCTTAGGCAAAAGGGTGTATGGTTTTTTTATATTCCCTTCCCAGAGGAGTCAGTTTTTCTGGAAGCTTTTGTTTCTGTCCCATCTATATCTTAAGTGACTCCCCTGACTGATGAGTTTATTGACCTAGTCTCTCACTGGGCATGGAAGGAGCCAGATTCTGTTGAACCAGTTCCCCATTGCACAGACAGCATTTTAGCACCACCAAAGGACAGACCCCATTGGACCAAGGGAGCCCCTGTTGATGCTATGGTTGTGGTGGCAGCCACAAAAAAGTAGCTAGCTGAAAAGAGCTCCTCTTTTCATCCCCCTAGCAGAGAGTCAAGGGCATTGGAAAGATATAGGAAGTGCATTTTTGCTTCAGCAACCTTTTCCTTGCTGTCTCTGAATTATTTAGCACACTTTATGAGACTGCAAGGGGATTTGACCAAAGAGCTCTCCAAATCCCTCTCTGAATCCATATCTGTGGAGGATTATAAGAGGTCATCTTCACAACTGGCCCTCTAGTGTACATTTCCAATGGGTCTATGAGGTTGATATCCCAGTTTGCAGAGGGTACCTCACTGGCTGCCAGTTCAGGCATTGCCATCTGGAGACATGCCTGAATGCAGTTATGTGATCTTGCGGAGCCCTTCAAGTCTTCTTTCATCAATGCTCCATTTGATGGAATGCCCTTGTTTGGCCCTGCTGTTAGAGAAACACTTTCCCATAGTGAACACTGTATGTCATAAGGATTCACATTTCTACCCCCTCAACGATCCTTTTCCTGGAATCAAAGAGGGGGCAAGAAAATGTGGTTCCGTAAATCCCAGGGTTCTTTCCAGGATCCATGTGGGGAGAATTCCTTCTGGGTCAGAGGCAGAAGTTCAAATAGAAGATGTCCTGCAGGCAGAGGAGGTCCACAAAAACCAAGGTTTCCGAGATTCCTTTCTGGAGAGACCCTTTCAGCAACCCTGAAGGGTTGCCCGACTGTTCACGTCTGGAAGCAGTTGGAGTGCACTTGTTCTTATACCCAGACACCTGGACTTCTATAACAGAAGATTTTTGGGTGCTAAAAATAATATCCAGAAGTTATTTCATGCCATTTTTCCAGATTCCACTGTCCAAAAGAAATAAGCTTCCCAGTGTTCCACTTAGTCAGAAAGAAGCAGCAGCTCTAGTGATTCAAAAGCTGCTAAGCAAGAGTCATCAAGGAGGTCCCAACAGACCAAAGAGAATTTGAAACATATTCCTGGTTCTTTTGAGAGCCAATGATGACAGGGGATCCGAGACCAATCTTGGATCTAAGCAACCTGAACTTATTTGTGAAAAAGTCAAGGTTCCGAATGACCATAGTTCAGTCCATACTGCCATTTCTTCACAAGGATGATTGGATGTCCTCAACTGATCTTCAGGACGCGTACTATCACATCAAGATGAACAGACACTCCTGAAGGTACCTGCACTTCCGGCTGGGGGTTAGTCCCTGTGAGTTCAGAGCCCTGCACTTTGGTGTCACCACAGCCCCTAGAGTGTTCACTAAGTGTACCTCTCAATACTTAGATGACTGGCTCCTCACCGCCCCAACCAGACATCTCTTAGAACAGTCCAGGGACTATTTGCTCCACCTTTGACAAAGAATAGACATTTCTGTCATTGTCTCCAAATCAAAATTACAACCAGTTCAGAGCCTGGAGTTCATTGGTGCTCAGCTGAACACAGTAAGTCAGTCTGCCTCTTTGCCAACATATGGTGTGGATACAGTTCTACAGATTCTTCATCACCCTGCCAAATTGATTCTACAGGCTCTCAGTTTAATGGCAGAAGCCATAACTTTAGTTCCCCTGGCATGTTACTGTATGCGTGTTCTCCAGTGGACTCTACCTGTTCAGTGGTCCATTCTACACATCTTTTATCTTTTCCAGTCAGTCTAACCAGAGTGTACAAAAATCATCTTTGTTGGCGGATTCATTTGAATGAGATTTACATGGGTCCTCCATTTATTTTTCCTTTCCTGGTGGCCACAGTGACCACTGACACCTCCAGTTTGGGATGGGGGGAATTTCTTGGGACAGACAGTTCAAGCCACGTGGTCTCCCCTAGAGTTCAATTCGCACATCAACATCCTAGAGATGAGAGCAGTTCTATTAGCACTGGAGGCCTTTCAAAATGTTCTCCCTCTAGGAACTATTGTGATACAAACCGACAACATGCCATGGGCTAGTACATCAACAAACAAGGGAGAACCCATTCCTACCCCCTTTGTCAAGAGACAATGAGATTGTGGCAGTGTGTGTGATCTCCTCCAATTGCTTTCTAGTGGCAACGCACATTCCAGGAAAATCCAGCGTACTAGCAGACAAATTCAGCAGGTCCATTTTGTTACCTCCTGAACAGACTCTCATTCAGTTAGTGGTAGAGAAGATTTTCCATCATTGGGGCCAACCTTACTGCAATCTTTCTTAATCTTCCCACAACAAGTGTAGCAGGCATTTTGCTCTAATCCCCCATCAGGGGGGAGTCACCAAGAGATGCTCTAGTCCACATCTGTCCCTCAGGTCTCCTTTATGCTTACCCACTGCTACCTCTGATTCCAAACTTCTTACAGAAAGCCAGTGTGTTGAACAGCTCAGAAATCCTCATTGCCCCCTTCTGGCTTTACCAGGTGTGGTTCCCCTTCCTTTAGACTCATCTTCGTTGTCCTCCATGGATACTGGACCGCAGTGCAGACTTTCTCATATCTCTCAGGGATGAAAAATCCCAATATTCCAGGTCTCAAACTAACTGCATGGTATTTCCAATTCCATTAATAGCTAGACAGCCCAGGTTTTCCTCCCTGGTTCGACACACACTTTTATCTTCCCAGAAACCTTCTGCTAGGAAGAGCTACAAAAATAAATGTAGAAGATTTTCAATTGGGTTATTGAGAAGGAAATTGACCCTTTTACTGCTCCCATTTCTTTGGTTCTGGAATTTTTAGCTTCTGTTTTTCAAGAAGGTGCTGGTTTTTCCACAGTCAGTATACAAGTATAGTTAGCAGTCGTATCAAATTTTCATTCAGGAGAAAAAAGCTTCCTCTCCAGCTTCTTCCAAATTGTGGAAGGCTTTTCTAAAAGGCTCCTTCTTACTCAGGTCCCCAGTGAAAGATCCTACTCCTCCTTGGGATTAGACAGTTGTACTTCAGGGGTTAGCACAATAACCTTTTGAACCTTCAGCCAAAGCAGATTTAAAATTTTTGTCTTGGAAAACAGCATTTCTAGTAGCAATTACATCTGCGAGGAGAATTTTAGAACTCCAGGCTCTATCATCCAAATCCCCTTACATTGTTTTTCACAATGACAGCATTACCATATGAACCAGTCCTTCCTTCTTACCAAAAGTAGCCTATGAATTGACTGTCAATCAAACAATTCATTTACCTGTTTTCTTCCCTAATTTTCCAAATAAGGGAGAATACATGTTATATCTTTTAGATGTGCATAGACATCTACGTTTTTATCTACCCATGACAAAAGGTTTCAGGAAAACAGACCAGTTTGTTTCTTTCTCACCGAACAGACTGGGGTCACCAGTTTCCAAAGTTACCCTGGCCAAATAGATTACTGATTGCGTTTCTTTTGTATATAGTCTGCAGGGCCTCTCCCTATCTAAGCCTCCTAAAGCACATTCAGGCAGATCCATAGCCACTTCTGCCTTCTGGTGTAGAACTTCCATTGATGACATAAGCACAGCAGCTACCTGGTCCAGTGTTCATATCTTTATTACTCATTACAAACTAGATTTGACTTCTAGAAGCAGAGCTGCTTTTGGTTCGGCAGTTCTCAGATATATCCTTCCATGAGTGCCACCCAAGATTCACATAGCTGGAGACTCTGTCCCATTAGTTGAGGAAGAATGAAAAGGACCACATCAGATAATAAAGTTATGTACTCACTATAACTATGTATCTGTGTTGTCCATTTTCATTCTTCCTCAACTCCCCACCCTCCTTCCCCCTTCCAGTCATCTTCTGGAGTGATCTTATGGATATTTTCGAACCTTCATTTCCAGGTTTGAGCCCCTAGCTTACTGTTCATTCTTTTTCCTTCTCTATCTTAGGCAACAAACTCGGTCTGAGGTGTTGTAGGATGACTGGTGTATTATGGGTAGAGGGAGGAGCTTGACAGCTGGATCTGTAAGTCTGTGATATGCTGCCGAGTCGGATCCATAACCCATATGTTGAGGAAGAATGAAAATGGACAACACAAATGCGTAGTTATGAAGAGGTTTGTTATTTGCAGTATTGCATGATAGATCCTGGTCTGTTCTGATACTGTGCATTGCTTGTACCATGTCTGTTTTTCTAAATGTTTTTGTTGATCTGTTCCCTCGTCTGTATTCTTATAACAGTGACACTCCTTGTCATAATTGCTTTATAGTTTGCACTACTCAATGCTTCTATGATGGCATTTTATTTCTTCGCTTCTTTTTCCTTATTGTGCTGTTTTTCTGGTAAGACTTTATCTGTTATTAATTTAGCTGCAAGTAATCTGTTCTATTTACTTGTATGTCACATGCGCTTCTGTTAGTAGTCTTGATTACTATGTTCATCTGTTTTATCAGACTTGCAACTTTTTGAGTCTTATTTACTTTCTGTATTCTATTTCTCTCATCAGTCTTAATATGTGTATCCATCTCTATTAAATCAGTCAGTTCCTTCCTTAGATCATTTTCTTCTAAATAGAGAGCGCATTCTTTGCTGTCCATTTCCTAAGGGCATTCTGCAGAAAGCTCCAGAACGTCCTGCTGTGACGTATCCTTTTCAGCTGCATCCTGCATCATTTGCTGCTTTGTATGGGAACTTAGTGGCCCATCATTCTACAACATTGCCTGTATCAGATTTGCCACTTTTTCCTGCTCTTTCCCCTGGTGTGCAACTCCAGCTGAACTTTTGTATTGGTGTCCTACTAAAGGCTGCAGAGCGTCATCATGTGGCAAGTGATCAGGTGCTTCCCGTTCCACCTGTTTTATCCTTTGTTTAGGGACTCATTGTTTCATTATGCTGTGACATTGTCTGAGTTGGATTTTCTAGACTAAATCATTCACTTCGCTGTTAATCCATATGTTCAGTTTCTATTTCTTTAACTTCTCCATTACTAATCATCTTTTCTCCTTTTTCCTTTGTTGTCTTATTTTTTTGTATTGAATAATTTCCATATATGGGCAGGTGCCTTTGCCTGTATTTCTCTTCAAATTTCTTTGGTGCTGCTTTTTTATATTGATTAGTTTTGCTTTCTCCTTTGCATACATATTGCACCATAGCAAATATCTTTTTCTTTCCCATGTCCATATTTCTTCAGATGTTTCCTGCAACACCTGTTCCTCCTTATTTTGGGGACACATTGTCTCATCATGTTTTGACATTACCTGTGTTGGACTTCCTTCACTTTGCAGGTATTCCATAACTTCAGTTTCTATTTGTTTAACTTCTTAGCTTACTAATCCTCTGTTCCGCATTCCCTCTTTATGTTTTTATTTTTTGTATTGTGTCATTTTTCATATGTTGGTGCCTTTGCCTGTATTTCTCTTCAATTATCTTTGGGGCTGCTTTTTTTTTGTATTGAATAATTGCTCTTTCTCCTTTGCATAAATATCACACCGTATCAGATCGCCTTTTCTTTCCCATGTTAATCCTTCTTTCTTTGCAACTCTTTTTTTGGGCTGTCAGTTTTTGTGGTTATTGTGGACTACTAGTTCCTTAGACACCGGGGGGGGGGGTATCCTCCCCCAAGCATGGTCTAACCTGTAGGAATGTTTCTTTGTCTTGAGGATGCTACACTGTCATTTTTTTTCCCAGTCACCAGTGCTCATCTTGATGAGATTTTGTGAAAACAGGGTGCACCATGTGAAGGTACTCACAAAGACTGAGGATGAATTCACTTCCACCAATACTACTCTCTTTTTCTTGCTGATTTCATCATCTCTCCATTTGGACCCCCTGTTAGGCAACCACAAATATGCATTTACCAAGTGAACGGAGGTAGGCAAGATTTTACAGAGAAAGATCATTAAATTTGTTAAAGTAAAAGTGCTCTCCTCTCTTCATTAGAAACAGAATAAATTATGAGTGATGCTCCGAAGCCTGTTGTATGTATGCTGTTGCTATACAGCATGCCAAACTGTGGTTCTAGCAGAGTTCATTAAATAGGGCACATTTAGAATTACATCAGAGCCCTCATGTATTGCTTTACCCAGGCCTTTATAGAGACATCCAGTATGTTTTCTTGCAGTGAGAGTATAGCTGTCCTCGGTGCGTGTCACTGTAGCTGCATATTTTACCTGGGACTGTATAGTCTTCAGTGTGTCCCAAGTACTCCCCCTGATTCCTGGTGCTTGTTATAATTTGCTGTCATTACTAGAGTTCATTTTATTTCTAGCTGCACTAAACACTAGACCCCTATGCATTAGAACATTTATTTATTTATTTCACTTTCTTAACCAGGTAGATGAAAAAGTCTACCGACTCTTTTCACTCATGATCTGGGAGAAATGCATAACTAACAAATGAACAAATAATTATTATCAGCAGCAATGCTGGAACATGATTATGTACTTTAATAACTCAAAATAGCATTGCACCATTAACACAAAATAGCTCATTAGTAATTGCATAAGTGTTAAACACTAGACCCCTGTGTATTGAGAATGACTGTTTCATACATGTCCGACTCTAATGTATTATTTAGTCAGGTCATAGCTTATAGGTTCATAGGTAGGTACGAGGCTAGCCAAACGGTACCCTGGCTTTTGCCACCCAAGAAAATTATTTTCCTGTGCCACTGTCAAGCAGAGCCACAGAAGTGATACCCGGGGTGAATTTCCTATCTCCCATCCAATCATCAAGATTTTTCTTGAAGAGTGCTAATGAGGAGCTTTGTTTGATACCAATAGGTAGTTTGTTCCAGAGTATGGGAAGTCTCTGGGACAGGAATCTATCCTTCCAGCATGTTCTGTTTATTGTGGTGACAAGGTTTAGGTCTCTAGAGCGTGTAGCTCGGAGGGATTGGGATTTCTTTAAGTGGAGCATGTCCAAACAGCTCTGGGTTTGACATAGCTTTGTATGTTAGGCAGAGATCGCCTCTGACTAGGCGATATGCGACAGAGTAAAGCTTAGAGTTTTTTGAGATGGTCTGCATAGGGCATCTGTTTGAGGCCGGTAATCCTCTTTGTGAGGTATTTCTGCAGCCTTTCCAGCTGTTGTAGATCTCTTGTGAGGTTCATAGGTGGGTACTAGGCTATTGGCCCTAGGGCCTATATAAGCCTAGCCAAATGTACCCTGGCTTTCGCCACCCAAGAAAATTATTTTCCTGTGCCACTGTCAAGCAGAGCCACAGAAGTGATCCCCAGGGTGAATTTCCTATCTCCCATCCAATCATCAAGATTTTTCTTGAAGAGTGCTAATGAGGAGCTTTGTTTGATATAGATAGGTAGTTTGTTCTAGAGTATGGGAAGTCTCTGGGACAGGAATCTATCCCTCCAGCATGTTCTGTTTATTGTGGTGACGAGGTTTAGGTCCCTAGAGCGTGTAGCTTGTAGGGATTGGGATCTCTTTAAGTGGAGCATGTCTAAAAGCTCTGGGTTTGACATAGCTTTGTGTGTTAGGCAGAGATCGCCTCTGAGTAGGCGATATGCAACGGAGTAAAGCTGCAGTTTTTTGAGACGGTCTGCATAGGGCATCTGTTTGAGGCCGGTAATCCTCTTTGTGAGGTATTTCTGTGGCCTTTCCAGTTGTTGTAGATGTCTTGTGAGGTACATACCAAAAGGGGCATTGTACTCTATGATGGGTCTAATAAGTGACGAGTAGAGGGGAACAATGACATCTTTTTTCCTGGATGAGAAACCTTTTGTGATGAGGTGTGCCACATAGAAGGATTTCCTGACTACTGTGGCGATGTGATTATCAAAGGAGAGACTACTGTCCACCTGTGTCCCAAGGTCTCTTATCACACTTTCGGTGTTAAGTAGACTACCACCGATGTGGTAGTTCATGGGTACTGAGTTTTTACCAAAAGGGATGACAATGCACTTTTGGCATTGAGCTTGAGGCCATGGCTTTAATACCAGGCATCTCTCTCAGCGAGGCCCTTTTGTAGGATGTCCACATCTTTTGGAGTTTTGATTATGGCTCCTAGTTTGCAGTCATCTGCGAACTTCATTAGCCAAAAACCTTCTGTGTTGGCCTGTACTTCAGAGAAGTAGATACCAAACAGGAGAGGACCCAGGACTGAACCCTGTGGTACTCCACGTGTCACTGGTCTGAAGTTGGATTTGGAGTCTGCTACTTTCACAGTGTGGGTTCTGTCAGTGAGCCAGTTGGCAACCCATCTTGTGACATAGGGATTTATACCTAATTTAGTGAGTTTATCTATAATTCCAGAGTGGGGGGTGGTGTTGAAAGCCTTGGCGAGATCTAGATAGGCTGTGTGAACAACCTTACCCTCATCTACGGCTTTGGTGACTGCTTCAAAGAAGTCTATCAGGTTTAGGAGACATGATCTGCCTTTTACAAACCCGAACTGGGTGGGGTCCTGAGTTTGGAGATTACCAATGTCATTGTTTATAAGTTCCATGATGATACGCTCCATAGCCTTGCAGACCAGGCTCGTTAGGCTAATGGGGCAGTAGTTTACGGGGTCTGTGGTGGCTCCCCCTTTGTGGAGTGGGATAACTGTTGCTGTGCGCCATTCAGTGGGCACATAGCCTGAGGTGAGGCTATGATTGAACATGGTATTTAGGTGGGGTGCCAGTTCGTTCTGTAGTTCATGTAGAACACATCCTGGGATGTCGTCAGGTCCCATGGATGCTGTGTTCTTGGCTTTGGATAGTGTGTTTTTTACCTGTACAGTCGTGATTACAGGAACTTTGCATTCTTCTGGTATAGAGATGGGCCCTTTAGGGGATGACAGAGGGGTAAAGTTAGCACTGAACCTATCTGCTAGGATGTTGGCAATATCCGTTGGTTCTGTATATTTAGTGCCATTGTGCTGTAACACAGAGCAGATCTGAGTGTTGCCATTGAGATTCTTGACATAGCTATAGAATGCTTTTTGGTTGTCTTTAGCGTCAGTGGCGATTTTGTTTTCATAACTAGCTTTAGAGGATTTTATGAGGGATCTCAGCTTCTTACTGAGGCTGACCAGGGAGTTTCTCCAATCATGGGACATATCAAAAGGGGCGTTGTACTCTGTAATGGGTCTAATGAGTGATGAGTAGAGGGGAACAATGACCTCTTTTTTCCTGGATGAGAAACCTTTTGTGATGAGGTGTGCCTCGTAGAAGGATTTCCTGACTACTGTGGCGATGTGATTGTCAAAGGAGAGACAACTGTCCACCTGTGTCCCAAGGTCTCTTATCACACTTTCAGTGTTAAGTAGACTACCGCCTATGTGGTAGTTCATGGGTACAGAGTTTTTACCAAAAGGGATGACAGTGCACTTTTTGGCACTGAGCTTGAGGCCATGGTTTTGACACCAGGCATCTGTCTCAGTGAGGCCCTTTTGTAGGATGTCTACATCATTAGGAGTTTTGATTATGGCTCCTAGTTTGCAGTCATCTGCGAACTTCATTAGCCAAAGACCTTCTGTGTTGGCCTGTACTTCAGAGAAGTAGATACCAAACAGGAGAGGACCCAGGACTGAACCCTGTGGTACTGCACTTGTCACTGGCCTGAAGTTGGATTTGGAGTCTGCTACTTTCACAGTGTGGGTTCTGTCAGTGAGCCAGTTGGCAACCCATCTTGTGACACAGGGATTTATACTTAGTTTAGTGAGTTTATCTATAATTCCAGAGTGGGGGATGGTGTCAATAGCCTTGGCGAGATCTAGATAGGCTGTGTGAACCACCTTACCCTCATCTACAGCTTTAATGACCACTTCAAAGAAGCCTATCGGGTTTAGGAGACATGATCTGCCTTTTACAAACCCGAACTGGGTAGGGACCAGAGTTTGGAGATTACCAATGTCATTGTTTATAAGTTCCATGATGATCTGTTCCAAAGCCTTGCAGCCCAGGCTTGTCAGGCTAATGAGGCGGTAGTTCCGGGGTTCCATGGTGGCTCCCCCTTTGTGGAGTGGGATAACTGTTGCTGTGTGCCATTCAGTGGGCACAAAGCCTTAGATGAGGCTATGACTGAACATGGTACTTAGGTGGGGTGCCAGTTCGTTCTGTAGTTCATGTAGAATGCAGCCTGCTATACAATGCTTTGTGGTTGTCGTTAGAATCAGTGGCGATTTTGTTTTCATAACTAGCTTTGGAGGATTTTATGAGGGATCTCAGCTTCTTACTGAGGCTGACCACGGAGTTCTTCTAATCATGGGATTTTACTCTTTTTTGCAACAGTTTTTCTTCTGTTGTAGAGTTTGTTTATGGCAGGGGACCACCAGACTGGCTTCCTTTTTTTGGAGGATAGCATCTTGGTTCTGTTAGGGATTGCACGATCCATGCACTCATGTAATCGCTTATAAAGTGCATTTGTATAGGATTCATCAGTCATACCTCTATTGTCTGTCAGCATGGTTGTCGTGAAGTTTGCCACTTCTGTCTTAAGAAGCGTGAAGATGGCTTTGGAGAAATTTTTTACGGTGGTTTCCCTAATGGGGTGGGGGTGGGATGTGGATGTCTAGGGTGATTAGCTTGTGGTCGGATCTGACCAAAGAGGAACTGACCTCTGTTGTTGGACACCGGTTGCCCATGTTGGTAATGACCAGGTCTAGGATATTGCTGCCCCTGGTGGGGGTGTAGATAAGTTGATCCAAGGTGTTGGAATTAATGAATTCCAGAAAATGTTGAGCACAAGAGTTGGTACATGAGTAGTTTTCCCAGTTAATGGTGGGGTAGTTGAAGTCACCCATTATTAGGGTGTTAGGTTGTACCCTAATATTTTCCAGTGTATCAAGAAATGAGGAGTGTGAATCCTGGGGCATGATGGGGGATCTGTAGCAAGATACAATTTGGATTGCAGTCTTGCCCAGAGTTAGTTGCACTTGGATAATCTCGGATGTATTATGCTGAGCAACTAGCCTGGAGGTGTGGATATCCTTAATGAATATGGACACGCCTCCCTCCGCCTTTAGGGTTTTGGTCCAGGTTAGGTGGCTGAAAGGTGTGGTATGAATTATAGCCTGGTAATGCAGGGGTGCTCTCTGGAGCCTTGAACCAGGTCTCTGTCACTGCACAGATGGCTATGTTCTCCATTTTAAGGGGTGCCTCAAGTGAGTGCATTTTGAGATTTAGACTTCTAGCATTAAGTACCATTACCCTCAGATTTTGCTTGCTTGTACCTGTTACGGTGGTGAATTTGTCATTTGAACATTGCCTTGCTTGTAGCATGCTTCACACAAAACAGGGTGCAGCTGTCTGTACAGTCCTTATTAACCAGCCACATGCATAAACTCGTCTGTTTCTATATTTGCTGCATAACAATTAACTGCATAAAAGATTTTCACAGATGATTAGACTACTGAAAATCATATATTGTAGTAGGCAGCACTGGTTAAACAACCTTGTATTCATTGAATTAGATGCAGCACCTCTGCTCAGTAGGAAGAGAAAGAATATATTTAATGTTTAGAAGCTTGTGGCATGTGTTGTACTTAGTGTTGCTTTTAGTACTGTAGAGTATCTAAACAAGGCTTGAGCAGTGT